>NW_006159462.1:1052682-1110377 GCF_000334495.1 Tupaia belangeri chinensis
GCTGAAGTAGGCTTCTTTGATGCTCTTGGGAAAATCATTTATAAATCTGTTTTCTCATTTTACAATGGGTATAATAATTATCTCATATTCCATAAGGATATTACAAAGATAAAATTTGATATGTTTAGGGAATACTTTGACAATTGTACCATGGTACAGACTATTGGTATTATTAACTTCATAAGATTTCTTTTGTCTAATTATATCTATATTTATCACTCATAAATTAGATATCTTATCAGGATCATTCTGTCTTATATAAAAAGTAAAACAGAACAGTTAGTGTTTTTTGGAGTATTTTGTCTGTTTTTGTGCTAAAGCGTGTACACATGTATGAGCATGAGAGAAAGAAATACCATTCACTGGGGTTGATAATGCCACAGTCACCTTTCTCCATGCCTCCTGGCTGCCAAGAAGCTAAGTACACACATGTACTTGCACAATGTGTTTTTGGGCTGACCAGGCTGGAGTCTTGAACCTTGGTCAGCATGTGACTTCCAGCTCCACAGTACTCTATTAATTGCACCACGAGGCTAGGCCAGTTTGATTTTACAATTAGCAAAGTGACTTCATACCTTCTCTTCCTTTCCTATATACTCCCCAGATTAATTTACTTTTCTCTCAATATCTTACACCCACTTCAGACACAAGGGGTAAAGGGGAAGAAAAACAAAACAGAGGAAAATTAGAATTAGAGTAGTAATAGAAGTAAAGAAGTCACTGTGTAAGGATTTTATAGTAATTACTCTTGTAGGCCAGCTTGGTGGTATAGGCAATAGTGAAATGAACTGCCTTATTGTAAGCCACACACTCCCAGATTGGTCTGAAAACATTCTTGGCATGAGTGTGTGTGCCCAGGATCTAGACAAGCTGGAGGGCTAGGAAAGGGGATCAGAGCATGGCAAGACTCTGTCAAGGGTGGCTCTCTCGCTCGCTTGCTCTCTCTCCTTCTCTTTCTTTTTCTGTTTCTCTAATGGCACAAACTTGCAATCTCTGTCATGAATATAATAAAATAAACTTTAAAAAATTGCTCTTGTAGGAGACTTCAAATAGAAAATTCCAGTATCAGAAAAGAGATGCCAGAGGGACTATCTATTCTAGGACATGTGCCTTACCTCATCTATAGCCTGGAGTGAACTGTATTTGCAGAGAATTATTGATACTAATCTAAATCACAGAGATTAAAATATTTACTACTATGTAAATTTACTAATTAAAAATAAATATAACTTCATGAGGATCTGGCATGAATATCAAAAATATTATCTCTGGAAACCTTTATAGAATGCTAATAATAATAATGACAATAAAACAAGCTTAATGCAAATCTCACCAAAATTCGACTAGATACTCAAGTTCCCCAGGCGAAATTATCTTTCACCTAGTCTGTGTGTTCTCAGGTCATTTTCTAAATTTCTCCAATGATTTTGTGTTATGCTATTTTTTCCTTATTTATTTTAGCACATTTTGTAATGTTGTTAATGTCATAAATTAAACTATGGCTCACAGTCTTTGTGTATTTGAATAAAGAAGACATTCCTGTCTTATAAAAAGCTCTTTGGGTGGCCCCAGTTCCAGTGGTGCAGCCGTTACGCAGCACTCTGGAATACTGGAAGCCATGTAGAAGGTTTGGGTTGGGTTCCCTGGCTGACCTATATATGCCAGGTGCCCATATGCACATGACTGTGATCTTCACTGGCAGAAAAGGCTGAAGAGAAGATTGTAACATGACACCTTCTTTCTGTCTCTCTCTCATTGAAGGGAGGAAGGAAGGAAAGAAGGAATTAGTGAACTAATAAACTAAAAGAAATAAAAACATTTGAATTCTTTTGATTTTGCCATTATTAGATCTGCCCACTAACAATATTCAAGTCTATCTTACCCTGTTCCCATATTTCTGTTCATACAACTATGGTAAAGAGAATAGAAGTTACAGAAAGAAAATTAAAATGCTTTGTCCTAATCTTCATACCAGAAAAGATTTCACAGGCAAGAGAGAGAAAGACAGACACAGAAAAAGCATTACACAATGAGACCTGACCAAGTCATAATACTTTTTCCCTCGATTTCTTTATTACATCAGGTTCCTAAGCATGCACACATATATGCCCAGCATGTCTTTTAAGCCACTGGAGTGGGATTCAAACCATAGTTGGCCATGTGCGATCTGGCTCCCTCTGGACAGTGCTTAACTGCTGCTCTGTAGGGCCAGACACTATAGTCAGGCACTCTTAACTTAATGGAGACTACCAAAACTCACACAGACAGACCTGGTCATAGTCCAGGTGGTCATCAAGCAGGTCATTAAGTGAGGAGTAGCTGCATAATATTGTATTTTATTCTTTTGAAAAAAAATAGGTCAAACATATGGATGGTTATATTATGTGTACGTGTGTGTGTGTGTGTGTATAAAACCTCCTTCTAAGTCTCCCTCCCACATATTCTGTCACTTGATAGACTGATCCCTGCCTTCTGATCTACTAAAGATAGTTAAAATGTAACAAAATTCAGGAAACTCACTGCTGAGTATTTAGTACTTAATGATGTGCAGATGTTATCCTGGAAGAACTCCAGCCAAGCAGCAAGACAGAACAGTACAGAAATTTCTTGATACTTACTCTAGTGAAGCTGTAGAAAAAACTTAAATAAATATATAAGGTCCTGAGGCATTTTCTTCCTACTTTGTACACTGAGTATCATCCATGCAAAAGTGTAAGAAGATTCTCCCACCACTTAAATATTCAAGCACATAATTCTGCAAATCCAAGAGTTTGATCATTTCTCTTCTCTACATTTGTGGTTATTTCAGCATTTTTAGTGGTACACCTCCTTCTTTGTGTTGGATAATATATGCTAGATGATGAAAATTAGCAATAACAGTGAGCCTCAAATTGGACAGACATAACAGTTTCTTCTCTATGTCTCAGTAATGTGTGTGAAGTTATATTTAGAATTAAAGTTGCATTTGTAAAACCTCAGATACACAGTAAAGTATGAAATTATATAATAACTGTGAATCTGTCCTCTAGGGTGTGCATATTTCAGAAATTGTTTTTAATGGAGACTTTATTTAAATATATATTGAAATAATAATTCTCGATTGTTACCTTATTGATGTGCCAGATATTGTATTTGGGTTTTTTGTTGTTGTTGTTATTGTTTCATTTTGTTTTGTTTTGTTTTTGATGAGTGATCTAATACTTTGCCTTGAATTATTGTGTTTGAAATTAGTTCCTTTCTGTCAGTGAGTAGAGTCATTCTTTCCTCTGAGAGTATCAAAATGCAAATTAATCTGGGCCAACCAAATGGCATGGTGGTTAAGGCAGCTGTATCCCACATGGTCAACTGTATGGTTCAAGTGCCAGAGTTGGTGGCTTGAAAAACATGCCAGGCTTTTGTGTATGCATGCCCAAAATTCTGAGAGGAGAAAGGAGAAGGACTGCAGTATGGCCATCCCCCTGGGGAGTGCTTTCTTATTTTCACTTTCTCCCTCTCTGTGTCTCTCTGGTAAAAGCAAGTGCCCTATAGCAAATTATTTTTTTAAAAAAATCAAGCAAATCTCTAAAAAATGAGTGTCATTACCTACCCCTACAGGTTTACATAGATTCTATTAGTACATACAAATGATAGGCATCTTAGTAATTTTTTTCTAGGTTTTGCCATAGGGCATGTGTATTCACTGGAGAGAGACGGGGGGAAAATCAGAAGTCACCCCAGCAATCCTTTCTCCTCCATTCTCCTTTTGGGATTTTGGGTATATTCACACATGTGCCCAGCCTGATTTTCAAGCCACTGGGTTTGGGACTCAAATCAAAGCCAGCCATGTAGAAATCCAGTGCTTAACTACCACACTACCTGCAGGCCCCCAGTATAAGTTGTTTATGGGATAGGAATAGATAAGTCCCTGAAACACAGGTAGAGCAAAGCTGTGATCTGATTCTTGTGCAAAGCAACAAAGGAAGTTGTAAAAATCACACACGAAAAAAAGATCTTATAAACCCTATTGACAATTGAGACCAAGAAATTAATGCAACAGAGGGACCATTGGATCTAAAGAGCCCTGTTAGGAGGGAAAGTGAAAAAAGAAAAGATTCTGAAGGCAAAGTATGAGAAAAAGAATATAAAATATCAATATTTTTGTATTTATTATGTGTTAAAATAGTAATAGTTTAGATATAACAGACTCTACAAAATATGTTAAAATAAATTGCACCTAAAATAAAAAGAGGAAAAATGGATTTTCCTTTAACAGCCTATGTAAGTGTTCAGATGACTCAATGGCCTGGGTCCAAGTGTAACTTGAAGAAAAATGAAGGACATGAGAATGGCTTGCTTGAAATTGGTGGACATTTTTTCAGCTGTTCTATAAATTAAGTTCTAGTAAAAAGTTTTAAAAACTTGTCTTCTATACATCTTTGTCAAAAAAAAACAAAACACATTCACTACTCTGTATTTATTCATTTAAGAACCTTACTGTGTGTTAGGTCCTTTCTAGGGACATGGGCATAGTGCCAAGGAGTACAGCAGATGTAACCTGAATTCATAGAGTTTATAAAATTGTTACTCAAGAAAAAAGTAACCACGGTTTGGAAGAATTGTTGAAATGTATTTTAAAATGTAACTCCAACATACATTTTCCTCTCTAAAAACTTTAAGGCTGCGTAACTGAACGTGAAGGCAGAGCTTCTGACTGTTGTATTTATCACTGCATCTGCCACGTCCACCATGGCACCTACTGCAGAGAGGAAAATCAGCAAGAGATTGTTGCACTGAGTTAACTACCTCCATGAAAGCATGTCTGTGAGATGCTGAGATAATAGGTTCTGGGTCCTTTGGTTTCTGATGTTTTAAGCTAATACATCGATAGGAATTAAGGACTAGCACAATTGCTAGTAAAGACCTCCATTAAATAGTGTGCCTCAATAGTTTGCCAGATGTTTTACAATTGCCTAAGTAGGTACTGGATAGACAACAATAACATCTGTGGACTTAATGAGAGTAAGTTTAACATCACTTAACATCTGTGAACCTCCTTTATTTCTTATAGAATTATGGGATTGTTTGGAATGATCTGTAATTCTCCTTTCGGGCTTAGAATTCTTTGATTGTTTTTGTGTTGCGGAAGATCCTGTAAATGATTAAACCTGCTTGCATAATCATCAATTCTTCATATAGCCCATGTGACATATTGTGTCAAACTATGGGTAGGTGCCATGAGAAACATAAATTATGACAGTTTATATATTTTAAACACAATAACCAGAGAATGCAATGTAAGAATCCTGTCTTCAAAAAAGTTATATGCAAGGGTAATCCAAAGACCACTGAATACTCCTATTTACACAGTACTTATTGCTTTGGTCCATTCTATATTTTAAAGACAGATTGTATTTAAATATTTCACATTATGCTGAGCATTACCATGTTGACATTGTAACTCTGACCCCCAGCAACTTTGATTCTAATTCTGTTCTTTAGTCTAATGCTTGTCCCTTTTCCTGTTTTTAAATGGCTGAAAATGGCTATCAGATTATTATACTTCACTTCTCCTAAATTCCTCCTTCCTGTCAGGATTTTGGACATGCATGTATGCATGCTTGATATGTGTTTCAAGCCACTAGGGCCAGGATTCATACCATAGTCGGGCATGTGGGGTTATTTATGCTGGCCCAGATTATTTTACTCTATAATAGTCCCATATATATATGTCCTACAAAATAAATCTCAGCTAATTATAATTTTTAATAGATAAAATTTACAATAATCCTAATTGGATTATTTAACTTACAAAAGTGCCCTTCATGCCTTCCATTTCTGTGTATTGTTTTTTAATTCAAAAATGTCACTACAGAAAATTGGAAACTATGAGCCAGACAGATGACGTGGTGATTAGAGTGGCTGGATACACATGCTCGACTGACTGCATGGTTTAAGTTATGGGCTAAGCAGCTTGAAAACAATGCCAGTGCATGTGAATGCATGCCCAGAATCTTGAGAGGACAGGGGAGGAGAAAGGTTCACAGGGTAGTCATCTCCCTTGGGGAAGTGCTTTCTCACTTTCTTACCCTCTCTGTCTCCCTCTCTGTCTCTGTCCAGTGAGCACATGCACCTCCTTACAGCTAATTTTTAAAAAATGAAAATTATCATGCTTCATTGCATCTCTTTAACTCTATTTCAATTTTGTATTTCCTTTGAATATAAGTATATACACATATTTGCATGTGGATATACTCAGTATTCATGCAAGCATTTTTTATTCTTCTTTTTTACTTAACATAATTTCATGACTATTTCCTAGACTCCTTATAGTTATAATTTGTCACATAAATCAGTGTTTTTCAGTAAGTAAGGTATAAATTATTTCTATCATTAGATTTGAGTTATATATACGTATGTGTATATGTATGTTTTTTGCAATGCAAACACATAAACCTCTGTTCGATAAACCTTTTTTTTATTTTTAAAATGTATTTATTTTAATTCATGGTGTGCATATGCAGGGAAAAGAAAAAAAGAGAAGTATCTTCCATGGGCTCTTGTCATACTGGGATCACCTTCCCACAGCCCTCCATCTTTCCTGGATTCGGGATACTTGAACCTAGCCTGTTTTAGGTCAATAAGCCGGTGTTCTGAACCTACAGCTGGCCATATGGCTCCCAGTACTGCAGTTCAATAGTTGTTGACTGTACCACTGGATTAGGACAAAACTTTTTTTCTTATACTAGATTTTTTTTTTCAATTTGTCAGAGGGCATATGTGCTCACCAGAGAAAGACAGAGACAGAGAGAAGAAAGACAGCAAGACAGCATTGTCCCATAGGTAATGATCATGGCACAATCCCTTCTCTCCATTTCTCCCTCCTTTCAGGATTTTAGACACACACACACATGCAGCCTTTCTCATCCAGGACTTGAAATGTACAGTTGGCCATGTGGGATCCAGCTGCCTTAACCACCATGCTACAGGCTGGCCCTATACTGAATAATTAATTATCCAAGAACTTTGCCAATAGTAAAAATGTTGGATCCTGAATGTATATCTTTCCCAAAGCATTATGTCAAATCATCAGATGATAATATGGGTATGGAGTACACTTTACTGTAAGGGCTTACCAATGTGCAAACTGGTATCTCAGATACCCCCTTTTAGTATTTTTTTCCTTTAATAAAACTAAATTAAATTTGTTCTTTTGTTGGTTATAACCAATGTTATAAGTTTTTGTGATCAATTTTGATCACACACACAAATATGATCTGTTGGGCCAGTCCATGGACTGGTGATTATGTGACCTGGATCCCACAAAACCAACTGCGCAGTTAAGTCTCAGACCAGCAATTTGCAAAACATTCTGGGCATATGTGTGTGCATACCCAAAATCCTGAAAGGAGGAAGACCTGGAGGAGAAAGGGTTGGACATTTATATGCCTCATTGAAGGTGCTTTATTTCCCTCTATTTCACACTCTCTCTGGCAAGTGCACATGCCCTTTGGCAAATTTAAAAATTTTTTAAAATTATGATCTGTGAAAAATGTCATTCACTCACCCACTATTTTATTCAGACTTTTAGGCCCTACAGTTAAACTACAAAGAAAACATGCACAAATATGTTCCTTCATAAAACATACATTCTGAATGGAATAGATTGACAGTTACATTTTTATGGCGAGAATAAGGAAGGGGAAAAGCAATCTGAGTGCATTTCTCTAAAAAAAATGGAGAAGTAACTTTTTTCTAAAGACAGAGATGATATTAACAAGTAGTTTAATAGGAAAAGTGAATAAATCATTTGAACATGAGCTATGAACACTATGTACTAGTTGAATATAATTTTTGGTTATACATCTTTTCTTCTTCTTTTTTTTAATTTTCAACTTTATTTCCAACTTAAAACTTCATTATAAAACTTGTCAAATAAACATGTCAAAAACAAAATTAAAAACTAACTGTAGCTATCCAGAAATTACTGCACTATATAGGAAACGGGCTCTTTTCATTAGTAGGGAAACAAGTGAACATCCTTCTTCCATCCTCAAAGGTTCCTTGGATGAGTCTTGTACAGAACACACTGGAATGTCACTTACTGATATCAGGAGAAAAGCATTAAAAAAAAAAAAAACTACTTGCATACATCAGTACTAATAAAACAGTTTCACCAATGTTTAAAAATTATAGGATGCAGAATGCTAGAGCAAACCAACTTCATGATCACATTAACATAAGCTAAGTTCCATACACTTCAAAATGCAGTGTAAAATCAACACTGCATTATCTAAATGGCTCATATATAAAATGTGTAATTATAATTAAAACCCAAACATACACACTACATTTATCACATTCCCCTATGTTTAATATGCTGAAAGCAATTTAACTTTGAATACAAAAGTTTGGTGAATTTGCTACTGCTCCTTTATGGGCCAATTAACAATGAGACTAATAGACATCACTAAAATTTAATGGCTAACGTTACCTTATGTACATCTATTAAACTAAAGACAGATATGACTTTAAACTAACCCCTTAAGAAGCTGTTTTAGATAGCACTCCTTTACAGAGAGCAAAGTTGTAAATATAAAAGATATACAAAGTACAGTATAAACTACATGAGCTTAAACAGTAGCAAAAACACTGTTGACTTAAAAAAGTCAAAAACATATAAAAATATTAGCCTGAAATGGCAAATTTTCAAACACCAATTTGTGTAAAAATGCTTGAATGCTTAAATAGTGATGGTTCTCCAAAAATATATATTTTTTCTATTTGCAACAGCTTATAAAGGCAAACAAACACCTGCAATTGAGGTAGCAAAGCCAAATTTGCAAACTTTGGATTAAGAAAAATACCCTTCCTTCTTCTATACAATATTAAATGAATTGTAATTGTTTCAAATTTTTAATTCACATGTATTATTTTACAAAGCTTTATCCCAAAAAAGAGTAGGTAAAAATTAGACACATATTTTGAATAACACTATATAAAAAAAATTTTTGAATAATTTACATTGCATTTCAAACTATTACATATACTGCAATTCAAAAAGTACTTATATTTTTGAAAATTTATTTCATGAGGCTTGGAAATTCCAAAAACTTTTGAAGAGGACAAGATCATTTTGTAAAAAAACATATTGCTATGTAATTTTCAGGTGCTTTTCCTGGCATTGGTTATTTATTTGTAAAAGAATGTGTATTTTACAGACTTGTTTTGATAAAACCAACTGGAAAATATAAAAAGACTAGTATCACTCATTTTGTATTTAAAGTTTATTTACTATTTCTTCCTTGAGAAAGAGCCTCCCTCCAACAGGTTCTTCATGCTATAATCCTCCTCCAGCTTTAGCCATCTTCCTCACAAGCATCTACATGTGGAGTACACAGGGAAGCCTGGAGAGGTGAATCCGAAACCTACTCAGGTGGCCCAGCACTGCAAAGTGTTGCATCATCACTGCACACATTGCTTGACTCTTATGATCACTGAATTTTTGACAAGACATTTAGAGTAAAATTACCTTTCACAATTTTTTGTCATTGTCACCAATGTTCAAAGACTTAATACTTTTATTTCCCTTTTTTTTCCTCCCCAGTCTGGAGATGTCTTTAAATGATCTAAACTAGTATTTCTCACATCTTAGTGTGCATAAAAAGTTTCTTGGCAGTTATATTATGATTTATAACCTCACTTAGTAATTCTGAGGTGAGGCTACTTATTATATCTTCTCATAAGCACCCCTGTGATGACAATGCTGCTGGTACTATGGACTACGTTTTGAATAACTAGTATTTAGACAGGCTAGTAGTAAAAGCAAAAGTGAAAACGTGAATTTTGCCCCTCTTATATAGTTAAAAAAAAAAAAAAAAAACTGTTGCAATTCTACATCAGTTTCTATAGTGGGAATAATGTCCAGTGTGTTGGAGAATAACTTTTAAGGTAATCAAATACCTTGCCTCCACCATGTCATTTGATCACCCATAAGTGCCATTTATTGGCTCATTGATTCTTTTATGAACATTATTCCCATAAAAACTCAACCTAAAAAAAAAAAAAAAAAAGAAAGAAAGAAACAGTCTGTGTAACTTCATTGTAAGTGTTCCTCCCACAGATGTGTTTCCAACTGCAACAGATTTAATGTTTCGTAACATTATTCTTTTATGTAGGTGGAACATTTAGTTTTTATCCCTTTACTCTCTTTCCAAGCAATATTTTAAATAGATTAAAATTGAGTGGGACCAAAAATTTAATATGCAAATTTCAATGACTAGTCCATAAAAGTTCTTAGCTTGGGGACAGCAGGTGGTATGGTGGATAATGTTGCTGGAACCCAAAATACTGACCACGCTTCAAGTTCTAGACCTGGCGACTTGCTTTCTCACTTTCTCTCACTCTCTCTCTCTCTCTCACTGTCTGTCTCTGGTCAAATTAAAACAAAGAAAGAAAGAAAGAGAGAGAGAGAAAGAAAGAGAGAGAAAGGAAAACGAAGAAAGAAAAGAAAGAAAAAGGCTAAAGGAGTTATTAAAAAAAGTCTTAGCTTATTTTCACAGTTTTTGAGGATTTCATGAATCTTTCTATTTCCAAAAAATATATTAGGTAAAATCTAAAAACATTAATAAAGTTATAATTTGTTTTATTTTATTTAAATTTTATTAAAATTTAATTTCTTATTTTTTAACTTGACCAGAGAGGTCACAGAGAAAGAGAGAGAGAGAGAGAGAGAGAAAGTAAGAAAGCAAGCCACCAGGTCTGGGACTTGAACCGAGGCTGACCATGTGGGAGTCCAGTGGCCCTAACTATCATGCCACCTGTCGGCCCTATAAAGTTATAATTTTTTGATTCACTATGTGATACTATTTAAATTGAAATTATAATATCCAATGGATAATGTTCAGTTGAACTCATATGCAATTGATAATTCATATTCAGCTGATATTGTTCAGATTTCTGATTTATTTCTGAATTATATCATGTTTCATGCAAGCAAGAATCCTTAGGTTCCTTTGAGTAAGCTCCTAACTATATTGTAATAGTAAAAAGAATATCTTAAAAATAAATACATAATATACTCCTAGAAACTAAAAATATGTTCAGTGTTTCAGATTTTTAGAAATACGTTGTAAGGGAACAAGCAGATGTCATAATTGTTACATCACTGAACTCCCATGTAGTCGACCTGAGGTCAAGTCCTGGACCCGGCAGCTTGAAACTCATACCAGGCACATATGCATGCATGCCCAAAATCCTGAGAGGAGATTGGAGGAGAATGGATTGTAGCATGGCCATCCCTCCATGTGTGGGGGGATGGTGATTTCGCACTTTCTGTCTCTCTGTTTCTCCAGCAAGTGCACGTGCTCTATAGCAAAAATCTCTCAACAACAACAAAATAAATAAATACATTGTAGGGGTCATCAGGTGGTGTTGTGGTTAAGGCGCTGGACTCCTACATGGAAGGCCACATTTCAGGTCCCTGACCCAGCAACTTGAAAGCCATGCTAGGAGTGTGTGTGCATGCATGCCCCAAATCCAGTTAGAAGAATGGAAAAGGGACTATGGGAGTAGCCATCCTTCCTGGGCAGTGATTTCTCTCTGCCCATGTCCCTGTCTCTATGGTAAGTACATGTGCCCTTTGGCAAAACACTTAAAATACATTGTATTTATAAATAAGACTATCTGACTTAAAGTGGTATACTTTGTTTCAGAAAGTCATTTATTTTGTATCCAGTCTATAATGGAAAGGGTATTGCATGTCTAGTACAATGTAGCCTCTAGCAGTGGTACAGGCTCCATCAGCATCCTCACTCCAGCTAGTCTCTATGAGTAGAGACTCAGACTGCTCAATTATCAGTCATAATTTGTTTCTACAATTTGTAATTTCAATCTTTAATCTGCCAGTCTATAGTCGTCTATGTGTCAGTGTAAAAATCTAGACTACTGGCAATAGATCAAAGGTCACAAAAATATAAAAATGTTCATTAGAGGTAGTACTGGCCAGGGTGATGAGAATGGTCTTGAGTTCTGCCTACTGAATAGAGATCACTTCTCTCTCTCTCTCCCTCTCTCTCTCTCTCTCTTTCTCTCTCTCTCTCTCTCATTATCCCTCTGGTTTCTAAGGAATAACTCAGTCTATTCAAGTCTATATTTCTTTACTTGTATGAATGTGAATAATAAAACATATTGTAAAGGGTTATTAGAGGAACAAACCAGATATTTGTGATGGAAGTATTTTCAGGATGTCGTCTATATTGTTTAGCCTCTTTTCCATGTATTTCCTCTTTTCTTTTTCCTACACGCAAGTAGTTTGCATTCTCTTTAGGCTTCTAGGGAAGGTGACCAGAAAAAAAGCAGAAAATATTCTGAAATGCTGGGACTTTTCTGATCTCAAATTAAGAATAACAAGAAGAAAACATACGTGGACTGTTTCCTTCTCTGCAAAACTTGGGGAAAACATGAAGAGAGTAGATAAATTTAGTTTTTGCTCAATCAATGGTAATAATAGCTATGTTCCGCTTAAAGCTGAGATTGTAGAAAGCAATTCATATCTGACACAAATTTAAGGCGCCTAGCAGTGGGCGTCTAAAGAGATAAAGGAAGAAAAAAATTACATCTGTGTTGATCTATTTTATCACAAATATCTTTTCACAAAAAGAATTTGTAGAATGTTAACTATTAACAAGTAACATTAGATTACACACTAGATTATAGATCTACCATGTAATCATCCTGAAGTTTCTTCAAATGTTATTTCTAAGTGTTACATATTTGGATGCCTACCTAGAGTCTGCTGAAAAAGGAATGTCTGAAGCGAAAAGGCTAAGTTGCAAAATGTGAGTGAGGAAATACAGTTTTCAAAAAGGAAAACACTCTAAACTCTCTCAATAAAAGAGGTTGTACCTAAAGCATTAAGTATTAGAAACGCCAAAGAATAAATGTCACTTCAAAAAGTAAAATAAAATTTGAGTGGGAGGATTCTATCCTGTCCTCTGACACACATCACTGACGTTTTCAGAAAAGCATCCATGCTGACACCAGAAAAGAGCTGTTTTTTTACTTTATTTTTTTCCTGATTGGACCTGATGTGCACTGAATACTAGATTTTGGGAGCAAGATAACTGCTCATGTGAAAAATAACCAAATATATATACATATGTATATTTCGATGCACACAATTTTAGACTGGCAAATATACATCTTACTTACTGGTAAATATACATCTTATGATGTATTATGAAAATAATACAACTATCATTGTATTATGAAAATAAAATACATGAACTTTTCCTCAGTGTTGAGTAACTGAACTGTGAATTTAAAATAAGAAATACCATATGTAATAAAGAAGATGAGGGAACCAGCAGTTAGCGTAATGGCTATGTCGCTGGACTCCCACGTAGTCGACCGCGGTTCGGGTCTCGGACCCGGTGGCTTAAATCTCACGCCGGGCGCGTGTGCGTGCGTGCCCAAGATCCCGAGAGGAGAATGGAGGAGAAGGGATTGCAGCGTGACCATCCCCCCTGGGGGGTGATTTCTCGCTTTCTGTCTCTATGTCTCTCTCTGTCTGTCTGGCGAGCGCACGCGCCCTATAGCAAAAACCTCTCAAAAAAAAAAAAAAAAAGAAAAAGATGGAAACTAAATGATTTAATGTTAATATACTAAAAAAAACATATGTTACTTGGATCTAAAAAAACTCATTACTTTAGAGTTAGCTTTATTTTTTAAATTTTTTTTATTTTTGGAGAGGTTTTTGCTATAGGGCGCGTGCGCTCGCCAGACAGACAGAGACAGAGAGATAGAAGTGAGAAATCACCCCCCAGAGGGGATGGCCACGCCGCAATCTCTCCTCCATTCTCCACTCGGGATCTTGGGCACGCACGCACATGCACCCAGCGTGAGTTCAAGCCACTAGGTCTGGGACTCGAACTGCGGTCAACTACATGGGAGTCCAGCGACATAGCCATTACACTAACTGCTGGTCCCTCTGAGTTAGCTTTATTTTTAAGAGACATCTTCATGTACATTTAGCATGATAAGCAGAATAAAATATCAGCCTAATGAAGATTTTTTGTTTGTCTAAATGTAAGCATATATCAAATCAGAGATTGAGGAGTCACCTTTTTGCAATATGTTAACTCTGCTATTTCTGTGACTTGGTTGGTAACACAACTACCTACAATGAGAGATTAAAAGTGCTGTGGGCAGTGCCAGAATGACTGAAAATCAAGTTATCATGCTAACAACTATGATAAATACAAGTGATTAAGTTACTGTCAAACTTTCTATTTGTGCTGTGTGACTAACAGCCCTTCTCTATTGATAACTTATTGTCGAGTAACAATAAAGTATAAAATCCTTTTGATTTTTTAAGGGAATGTAATTGATTTTGGGGATAGATTCATGGTAACAGAGAAATGTATTCTTCGCATGCAATTTTTAACCATGAAGTGTTTGCACACTTACTTTTTCTTTATGCCAAGATGTGAAATCCTACCATGAGGTATATTTTTCACTATTAAAGCAAGATTTTTGTTTAGACTGATGTTGTACCTAAAGTATAACGCAAGATCTCAGAATTCACAACTATTATTTATTAATTAACTTGTTATAGTTTTCTGGAGAAATGAATGAAAAGCTTTCTTGCTTCCTGTAAGATAAAAGAGAGAAAAAAAATCCCAGACTTTCACAGCCTATATAGAAAATTATGATACTCATACATTTTTTAGAAAAAGGTCTAACGTATCATAGATTTTTGGCTAAAACCTATTATAGGTCTTTGTGAATTTAAAAAGTTATTGAAGTGATCTTGGTTTATTTTGTTCGTTTGTTTTTGTTTTTGTTTTTTAAATAAACAGTCTATGGGGCTCAGAGTAGGAGTCTGAGTCTTGAGGACCTCTGTGTATTTGCCAATTTTCTTCTCAACGTTCTTTTCAGCCTGTTTCCATAGCCTCTTGAGCTGTTTCTTCTTTTGGTAGTGCATCTTGGCTTTCTTCCTCCCCCTCTCCAGGGTGGTTGTCACTGCCTGGTACTTCCAGCCGACCTCATGAACCAGGTGCTCAGGTAGACAAAAGTTCTCATAGGCATCAGTCATACAACCCTGAGGGTAGCAGGAACCACATCAGCTTTTTCTTATTACAGGGCAGCAGGATGTGATCTCAAAGAAGAACTTCAGGCATTTGGGGCAGCCTGGCCGTTGGTGGTCTTATGGGGTGGCATGCCTCCCATGGTCCACCAGAAGGTGTGGCTGGGGAGCCCAGAAGTGGTGGAGCCTGGAAGTAATATGGGCCATGAAATGGCTTGGTGTTCATCCACTTAAGGGACAAGGCCAGGTACTTCAGCTTGTTTCTGTAGAAATTGCCAGACTTGACGATCAGTAGATGGTGTAACAGTTATGTCACTGGACTCTCACATAGTTGACCACGGTTCAAGTCCCTGACATGGCAGCTTAGAACACATACTGGGCATGTGTGTGTGCATGCCCAAAGTCCCCAGAAGAAAATGGAAGAGAAAGGAGTATGAGGGGCCATTCCTTCTGGCGGGGGGAGGGGATGATTTCTCACTTTCTGTCTCTGGCAAGTGCACATGCCTGATAGCAAAACTCTCTCTCCAAAAGAAAAAGAAATTGCCAGAAACGTTGATTGCCTCATAGTGCAAAACCACCACCTTGGGCCCAACAGCACCTGTATGGCCATGATGGCTACCAGGCATCCCAGAAGTTGATTGGGGCCATTCAGCACCAGTGCCTGCCTCTCTGCCATCTGGGGCAGCTGCCTGGGAAAAAAGAGTCTTGTATCTTTTAATCTTATTTCTTTTCAAATTTATTTTGCATACTTTATTCCATATTGCTTTAATCTCCATTATATCCAAAAATATTATAGGCTAAATATGTATGAACTCCACTTGGAGTTAAAGGGGAAAAACAATGCACTTTTTCTATCCCAGAGAGCAACTTGTGCTCAACAGACAAGGAGAGACAAAAAGGCAGGAGAGAGAGCACCCCTCAGTGTGATGTGGGCCATTTTTTTTTTTTAATTTATTTTGCCAGTCTTTGCCTTTTGATTAAAATACTGGTGTCTCTAATCCATTTATGTTGAATGTAAGTACTGATTAATTAGCATTGGTCTGCCATTTTGATACTTGTTTTTTTATATGTTTTACTCCATTTTGTTTCTCTAGTTTCTCATTGTAATTTTTTGCAAAATGTATATTTTCTAGATATTTTAGTTTCCTTGTTTATTTTACTCTATATTTCTAAATTTTTTGCACTTGTTCTAAATATAAAATTCACATATAGATTTAATTTGGTTTGGAAGAATGCCAACTTATTTTCAGTAATATCCATATAGCTTCATTACCTCCATCTTCCTTTCTGGTATTCATATATAACATTACATATTCTTACATTATAAGCCTTCAACTCTGTTTTTAAATACTGTCTTATGCAGTTGCCTATATAACCAGATACAAGATTTTTAAAGTTACAAAAAATAGACTGCATTTTATATTTGCTGATCATCTTTAGTCATGTTGTTTATTTCTTTGTGTGGATTTATGTTATTTTTTAATGTCATTTCTTTCTAATCTCTAGGATTTCTTTCAGTATTTCTGTGAGAAACCTGCTAGTGATGAGCTCTCTCAATTTTGATTTATTTTTAAAAGATAGATATGCTGTATGTAAAATTCTTGGCTGATAGTCTTTTAAACTTTCAATACATCATACTCCTGCTTTTGACTTCCATGGTTTCTAATGAAAAATCAAAGGTTAATCTTACAGAAAATTCCTTGCATTCAATTAGTTATTGTTGTTACTGCTTTCAAGTTTTTATCTTTGTTTAAAGTTTTGGCACCTTGACTATGATTTGTCTAAGTGTGTGGCTTTTTGAATTTATCATAGTTGATATGTAGATTAAAGTTTTCCATATAATTCAGAACCTTATTTCCCCCATTATTTCTTTAAATATTCTTTTTTTCCCTTTCATGTTCTTATTTCCTTTTGATATTCCTATTGGGATTTACTAACACACACAGTTTTGTGTGACATTATTTGAGGTTCTATTCATTCTCTTTTCTTTGTAGTTTTCATGTTAGATAATATCAATTGGCCTATCTTTCAGTTTACTACTTTATTCTGCCGCACACATTTTCTGCTAAAATCCAATAGTTAATTTTTCATTTCAGTTTTCAACTCCAGAACGTCCATGTGGTTCTATTTAAAATTCCTATCTCCTCATTCTATTCTCTATTTGGTAAGAAATTATTCTCATACTTTTCTTTTTTGCTTCAGATATCATTTCCTTTAATTCTTTGGGCATAATTATAATAACTGATTTAAAGTCTTTGTCTAGTAAGTCCCCAGGACTATATTAAAGGATTTCAAAAGTTTCAATGGCTACCTCATTCCCCAGATGAAATGTCTTTGGCAAGCCTTTTAGTTATCCCATCTGGTTATCACTGCCTCAGGCAGCCAGTATGTTAAACATCTACTACTTTATTTTTAGTTAGTTAGTTATTTTTACAACTGTCCTGGGAATAGGCAGCCAGTATGTTAAACATGTACTACTTTATTTTCATTTATTGATTTTTTTTACAAGTGTCCTGGGAATAGGCTACTACCTGCTGAGAAGGTCTGGATCAGGTCAAAGAATGACAAAGTGGTAAATAAGATCTTTGGAGGGAGTTATCAGAACTGTAAAAACAGGGATAATTCTCTGGGTATGAGGATTTTTCATGAGCTCTAAAGAGGTTATTCCCCTTCCCATATCAGTTAAGTCGCTGCTTTTCACAGCTATTATGGACCCAGGAAAATGGGAATGAAAGTAGGACAAGTTAATCTGTGACAAAATTTATTGTTTTTAAGTAGATTAGATCATTTTTCTTGAATGAGCATTCTTCAGATTGTTTATAAGTGTTTGATTAATTTTTAAAGTTCTGAAAAAATATTTTGACAATTTTGCTGGTGTTCTCATTGCTTTTATGAGAAGATTTCTGAAAGTATTATTTATTCATAACATTTTAATGTGTTCTTTATGCATTTAAAAGTAACTTCA
This sequence comes from Tupaia belangeri chinensis, assembly GCF_000334495.1. Lineage (NCBI taxonomy): Eukaryota > Metazoa > Chordata > Mammalia > Scandentia > Tupaiidae > Tupaia > Tupaia belangeri. The sequence continues at coordinate 1,070,712 of NW_006159462.1, forward strand.
CTGGATTGTTGCTTCCTTTTTTACAGATAGGTTCCTAATAAATTTATTAGTAGCACATATTATTTATATACCTTCTGTTATTAATATAACTGAATTAAATTAGTAGCAATCAGCACAGGTAGAGTTATGCTTCAACCCTTCTATTAATAATCATTATACAATTGAAATATAATAAAATCAAAAATTACATTTTTACATTTACAAATGACTGAAGTTTTCTTGGTATAGATCATATTATTTTCTGCATGTATCTGACAATGTGGCAATAAAGAGGCAGAACTATATTTTTAAAGAAGCTTAGAAAAAAATTTAAGATAGACAACATTGCATCTGACTCTCAAAAGACATTAATGGAACAAAGTGTCAGAAGTCTAATTTATCCTAGTGATATGAATGAACATGTAAAGCAGCTAATTTTTTTTAAATGTGGGATATCTTCTAAAGGGTGAGAATTTAATGAGGCATTAAATTGTTTTTCTGAACTAAAACTCTTCAGGAGAAGTGTTATACACAGTGCTTAAAAATTGAGACAAAACATAAATTGTCCATTTCATATATACCATTTTACAAAGATAAGGAAAATTTTAGATTAAAACTAAATTGTTACAATGTTTATAGTCACTATTTTTTATATATCTACATGTGGAGGAGATTAATTGTTAAACATACTTATTTTAAGTCCAGTATAGTGTTAAAATCTTGAATTGTCTAAAACAAATTTTTTTTTTCTTAAAAGAATGTAATTGCAATTGCTAACAAATCAGCTTAATTGCTAGTTTGCATTAGGAACAAAACATATTTATATTATATATTAAGGGATACTCTATGAAAATTCTCTTTAAGGTTTTATGGAATTTAGCTAAAGGACAGTGGGTATTTGGCATGGAAACATTGGGGGCATATGCACTCCCCAAAATGTTCCATACAATAAGGGGAAAGATAATTCCTGAAGCAAATCTAAGTTCATAGCTATCTACCTCCCCATCAATTTTTGTTATCTATTGCAACAGTTATTTACACTAGGAATCCATTCTTCATTGCACTTTTCCTTTTTTAAAAATCTAATTGCAACATATATACTGATAGTCATTGATCATTTTCAGTAGTGAAAATCTTGTGATACACGCATACAATTGACCTAGAGATTTTTGTTGGATAAACACTTTTAAAATTCAACTGCCTTATGTTGTATATAAATTCTCTGGCTTCTCAAAATTATTTACCATTGCACTGTTACATTATATTTTTCTCGACTTTAAGTATTTAATGTGACAACTCTAGTCATAAGTAAAAGTAAGTCTTGGTAGGCCTTGTTTCTGAAACAAACAAAATAAAAAACAACTAATATATGATGATAGCATTGACGAAAGAAAGCACTAATTTTTGTGTGTGTGCATGAGGTGGGCACGTGCACTTGCCAGAAAGACAGAGAGAATGAGAGACAGAAAGCGAGAAATCACCCCCCAGGGGGGATGGTCACGCCGCAATCCCTTCTCCTCCATTCTCCTCTCAGGATCTTGGGCACGCAGGCACATGCACCCGGTGTGAGTTTAAACCACTGGGTCTGGGACTCAAACTGCAATCAGCTACAAGGGAGTTCAGCGACATAGCCATTACGCCAACTCCTGGTCCCAGAAAGCACTATTTTAAAGACAAGTTTAAATGATGAATGGGCTGATGACCAACATGGAAAGAGGACTGTGATTCTATATGTATATATAGAAACAGACAAAGTACAGAAGAGGTGTATGTTTGCTTTAAAAAAGATGTTTACTGATAAACACAAACTACTTTTTCATCCAAAATATAAACACAATCAAATAAACAGAACAACTATTCCTTCTTTTATATTTCTGTTTTAGGTACTAGGAGTACAAAAAAGAGGTAAACAGGCAAGGTCAATGGTTTTCTGGGCTTGGCATTGGGGAATGTCTGAGAGGTGTAAAGAAAGATTACATGTAATTGTATCCCTAAGAATTCCTTCCTGACACCCCAGAGAGGCCTCCTCTGGTAGCAGGTAATAAAGAAGAATTCCCATACTGTTTCTGTTTTCCCATGCAATAAGGGAGTTTATGATATTTAAATTTAGTCCATTAAAAAATTATAAGGAAAAAAAAAAAAACTACATTCTTGCTTACTAGAGTTTATGGCTACTGAAGTAGAGTAGGTCCTACAGTTGAAAAGAAAGGATCTCAAGAAAACTGCAAAAAAGTCTAGAATAAATATAGCACAGTAAAATGAAGGGGAACAACAAAAAACTCATAATAATCAGCTTTTGTAGTGAGTTCTAGGCCATCTTAACACTTTTTATTTCAATTCTGAAACAACAGAGAAACTATTAATGGCTTAACTTTTTTGTGGCATAAACAGACTTGCAGTTTAAAAAGATAACACTGCAGATACAGTGTAGTTTGAACGGAAAAGACGAGAGGGTTTATGAGAGAGGCAGAATTGAAGGAGATGGGGACCAAACAGACTCAGTGTTTGATGAACTAAATATAGAAAAATGCAAGGAATACATTCAAAAACTCTTTAGCACGTTAGAGATTAGATATGATAGGTGAGAAACATGGTAATGTCAAAAGGGATTTCTCGATATAACAGAAAACACTGGTCTTATTTAGTTAGATAAAAAAATATAGTAAAGTAAATGTTGCTTCCAGCATCACAACTAAAACCAAGACATTAGTTACCAGCCAATGGGGAAAGGAGCCATATTTAAGAAGGTCAGAATTGATCACTGAATAAATAAATAGAAGATAAATTATAAAAGATTGAGAAAGTATGAGTATTTTACTCTACATACTAGAGGGGTTACTAGGTAGTAATTAAGCTAAACAAGAAAAAAGCTTTAAAAAATGTATATGAAGAGTAAATAGATTACCTATTTCTGCTGTGTTTCTTACAAATTATTCAGTATTTAATATGTGTAAAATACGACTAAGAATCAATAATGAATTAAGCATATCTCCAGTTAAGGAGCTTGCTGTATTTATAAACATAAAAATATTTCATTTTTAAATAGTTACTAGCTTATTGATTATCAATTCCTTATTTATAGTTATAGAAGAGAAATAATAGGAAAATTAAGCATTCCATAGATAGAAATAAATATAAAGGTATATTCAAACTAAATTAGTTAAATTATTCCAAGTGTTTACTTGGCATGTGACCAAGTAAACATACTGACTACACAATTAGAATTCTTAAATCAGAGTTATATATGGAGTTTTCTCACCTTAACTTTCACTTAATCTGTTTTAAAAGAAGCATGAGAGAATGATACTGAAGTTAATATCACCTTCTTAATTAAAGTAATTATGAAGGTTTATTTACATGTAGTTTCTTTTTTTAAAGTAAAAGAAATTCCTTTACCTGAATTTATATTGAGGTTTCCATCTTGAGCAGTAAGTTTAGAAACATGTTATCTAAATAATTATTTAAATAACTTAAATAACCTGGTTTCCAAAAATACTTCCCTTATGGAAACTGCTGGGGTATATTTGGAGCATTCATTTATATAAACTAAGATGACATAAAAATTTGTGACACCTGCACTAGAGACTTGTCAGGAGATGAAGAGGTAAAAATGCATTAGCTTTAGTGACCTCATTTCTCCGTGATCTAACCATTTCCTTGACTCATTTGACAGGGTTTTCATGTCTTTATATGAAAATTTAAAAATATTGCACAGCTGTAATGGCACAAGCTATACAACCACATGGGAGTGCTGGGTTTAGACACAAGACTAACCCAAGCATGCCAGACACTGCAATGTGCACCTGTAATCCCCACTAACTGTGAAGTTGTGACAGAGGATCACAATGGTGAGACGCTTTCAAAACAATTTCTGTCTCTCTTCCTCTCTTCTCTCTCATAAAATAAATAAATAAATAAATACATTTGGTACTTCCTGGTCAGAATTCGTAGGGATTTCAGTATGCATGTAAAATAATTTAGATACATTCTCTTAAAATACTCCTGCAGATAAATTTGAGGTGTAATCAGCACTCATTATGTTGTGCTCAAATATTACAAGTTAAATTTTTCACCATAAAGTGACATTTATTCTTCCCCCCCCATTAGACTATTATACTTGAGATGAAAGAATCCCTTAAAAATCTGATTAACTTTTATTTATTCATTCATAAAATTATTTATACATTTAATCACGATACATCATTTAGATTGTAAAGAGACTTTATCAAACATGAGATTTGTAGTGCAGCCATCACCCTTAGGGGGGGGTGGTTTCTCACTTTCTGTCTCTCTGTCTCTCTCCATTTCTCTAGTGAGTGCATGTGCCCTACATAAACATCTCTCAAAAAATTACATTTAATTAAATTTTAATTGTTAATTAATCTCATTTTCTTAAAATTTTACTAGAAAACTGAAGAAATAGTAAGTCTAGCCTGTGTCTATTTTTGTCTGACAAGAAAATAAAATAGCTGAAAGCTAATTCTTATAGTTTTATCCCTCTAAATTTTTCTGAAGGTTCTTAGTACAAACTAAAGAATTAATATTTAAATATAAAAAATAACTTATTATCTCTTTTAAGTCTAGTCTTTTAAGGAAAAATAAAGAAACCTGTACTCAGTAGATTAAATAATATCATGAAAACCCTAGATATGCATGCATTGAAAATATTCCCAGTGTACAGCTAGCCTGAGCACTCCATAATTCACTAAGAATTTTATAAAGGTATTATAAAGATGGCTTATAATGTTCCAACACTACATCTAAATTTGAATCATTTGTGAAGACTGCTACCAGAACCTTCTATTCACAGGAGACTAATGATCCATTAGTTTCAACAAAATGCTCCATTAACGTAAAAATGAATTTGACCAGGAGAAAGGCTATTAAATACCACCAAGTTTTAAGTGTGGCTTTAGATCTTCCTTTACAACATTAAATAATGGAACTCATCATCTGGCCAAAGAGAGTGAGGCTTAATTGAACTTTTAGATGTCTAAAATGGAGACGACCTTCTCATTTTTTAAAAAATAAGATGTAAAATTGAAAATTATATGGAAATATTGAGACTTCTTTGTTTCCTGAAACTTTCAGATTTCTTTTAGCTCTAACAATTCAGATCATATTTATTTTCTAGCAAAACACAAAGTCATCTCATGAAGGATCATGTGATATTAATTTATTTACCCAAATATTTATTCAAAAATAATTTATTGAGAAATAGTGGAATAAAAGAATTAGAAATAAAGTTTAAGATTGCTTTCAAGTAGGCAACTGGAAGAATTAGAGATGATGCTGACGAGATTTTCTTATTTTTCAATTCATTTATGATCATGCATTTTATTGGGAGTAGCAAGAAGAGTTAGTGGACAACAGACACTGACACCGTATCTTTTTCAGTGCTACAAATAGTGAACAACAATCTCACCTTAGACTATACAAATGCAGTAACCTACATATTTTAAGTTACACCGTTACATACTGGAAAGAGAATTGAACTAGAAATTAAGACTGAGATTTGAATCCCAGCTCTGTTACTAATATACAATGAAAACTTCCTTCCTTTCTTGAGCTCTAATTTTTCACTTATTTTTTATTTGTTTTTTTATGTTTCATTTCAAGTTATAAAATGGAGAATGTCACTGGAAAGTAAGAAAAGAATATGTGATAATATTTCTATGAACTTACCTTGACAACTATGAAAAGTTAAAGGTAGAAGATTTTATAGGAAGGTAATGAGTCTGTTTGATTCATAGTAAGTTGAAAATGTTGAAACTCTAAAAATTGTACTACCTAGTTACCAATTAGAAAAAATATTCTTAATGTTTATTGGCTTTGTAGTCATTATTTTGTGCCAATGAAAAATAATACAGTTAACATGTTTCATCCTATGGATGAAAAGAGGTCATAAAATCAAAGTCATAATATATTCTAAATACAGAGAAAACACTAAAAAATACTGAATTTTAAACCTGGAAATATAGATTTAATTTTTTTTTTGGAGAGGTTTATGCTATAGGGTGCATGCGCTCGCCAGAAAGACAGAGAAAAAGAGAGAGATAGAAAGCAAGAAATCACTCCCCAGGGGTCATGGCCATGCCACAGTCCCTTCTCCTCCATTCTCCTCTTGGGATCTTGTACACGCACACATACACGCATATGGCGGGAGTTTAAGCCACCGGGTCCGGGATTCGAACCGTGGTCGACTACATGGGAGTCCAGAAACATAGCCATTACGCTAACTGCTAGTCCTGATTTAAAAATATTTTAAGTACTCATATCTAACACTCTCCCAAGTATTTTCTAAAAATACTTCATTGTAATATTATATAAAGAATAGTTTATAAATTATCAGCATCTAACTTCAAATGCCTTAATTTTATATTTTAACACTCATTTTATAATGTGTTAATAATAAATGAACTTATATAAAGAAGAAAATGAACTAATTTATGCATAGACTGTGTGATTATTTAAGATTCCAGTTCTTTGGTTAACATAAGCATTTACTGTAGCAATCAATATAGCACAAGATTTATTTATCCAATCAAGAGGAAATGTTCTTCATGGGTGTCCTCTATACTATTAATGAAGAAAGGGACAAAGAGATTCCAGGAGATTCAATAGCAGAAAGAAACAAGAAGCAGAAATAAAAAGATAATCTTGATTATGAATACATAAAATACATTCACACTGGGTTTGTTGTTCAAAAATAAAATAGTTTCATGCCCATGAAGAAAACGATGGAAAATAGAATGCAGATACATTCTTCATAAGAATATAAGGTAACAATATGAGAAGTTGGGATGATCAGGCCCAACTCTGGTGCTAACCCTTGAGCTGTAAGCTGACCAAGTTCTTATCTTCCCACTCACGAAGAATTAGAGTGCTGGACACAGAGAAGGGGTGGCAAGTGGTTTATTGAGAAACAGCAAGGGATAAAGAAAGAGCCCCCAAGTGGAAGGGGTCTCAGAATGAGTTGCCACCTGGTGGTCTGGGTCTCAGGTTTATATCCTAGGTGAAAGACCCCTTGCATGCATAAAAACTGTTGTTTGGGACCAGCAGTTAGTGTAATGGCTGTGTCGCTGGACTCCCATGTAGTCGACTGCGGTTCGAGTCCCTGACTCGATGGCTTAAAACTCATGCCAGGCACATGTGCGTGCGTGCCCAAGATCCCGAGAGGAAAATGGAGGAGAAGGGATTGCGGCGTGGCCATCCCCTCTGGGGGGTGATTTCTCGCTTTCTGTCTCTCTGTCCCTCTCTGTCTGTCTGGTGAGCACACGTGCCCTATAGCAAAAACCTTGAAAAAAAAAAAAAAGAATTGTATGTTTAGCACCAATGCTACTCATTATTTCCCCCAATAGAGACCTAATGGAAGCTGCAAAACTAGCTAAAGGTATCACTAGAATTTAAATGGCCATAGCAGGCTCAGTCACATCACAGTGTAGTCACTGGAAAACTATTTAACTCAAATATTTTCAGAAGTCAATAATTTACAATATTTAAGAACATTATAGTAGAATGTATACACTTGCCACAGAGACAAGAAGAGACAGAGAGAAAGAAAAGCAGAAAGGAGGAATCACCCCTCAGGGAGCATGGCCACACCACAATCCCTTCTCCTCCATTCCCCTCTTGGTATCCTGGGCACACGCCAACATGCGCCCAGCATAAATTTAAAGCTGCCAGGTCTAGGACTCAAACTGAGCTTGACTCTGTGGGAGTTCAGCAACGTAACCGTGAAGCCATCTGCTGGTCCTTCACTCAATATCCTTCTATGAAGTTAAATACACCGTGGTTCTATCATAAAAAAATGGCATGACCACAATTTTTTGGGTTTCTTTAAGTTTTGCTATGGGGTATATGTTTTAAGGAGAGGTTAAAAAAAATAAATAAATAAATAAAAAATAGGGTGTGATAAATTCTAATGAGAAGATTTTAAGAATCGATCTTTAGACCTGGCAATGATGTGATCACTGGTGACTTTGCCAAACATAAACTCAATTAAATGGTAAGGGCAAAACCCTAATTAAAGTACATTCAAAAAGGTGATATCAGAAATGAAGAAGGTAGACATGAAAAGTATATATAAGTTGAGAGCTTTTTCTAAAAGGATCACCAGAGGGAATGGAGCAAGAAATGCAGAGTCAAGAGATAAGAGTCTGCATTTACCCTAAGAGAGCTAACCATGTGACTTTATGGAAAATAATGGGTAAGACATACTAGAAAGAAATTAATGACACACAAGACACAGAGGATAATTGCCAAAACAAAGCTGCTGAATAAGCAAGCAAACAACAACCCTAGAAGTAAGTTTAAAAGAAGAGGGTTTGGCTTGTTCTGGGTTCCACCATGTAGACATGTACCTTTGAACCCCAACTAACAAACCTTTGGGCTGACCTAACTGACTAAATTTCCTATTAAGACATAATTAGAAAATAATGAACTCCTGGTTTATTTATTTATTTATAAGAGAGGTGTTTTTGTTTTTGTTTTTGTTTTTTCTGCAGGGCACATGTGCTCACTGGAAACACAAAGAGAGACAGAGAGAGAAAGTGAGAAATCATCCCCCAGGAGGGATAGCCATACCACAATCCCTTCTCCTCCATTCTCTTCCTGGGATTTTGGGCATGCATGCACACACCCCCAGCATGAGTTTCAAGCCTCCAGGTTCAGGATTTCATACGTGTTCTGCCATGTGGGAGTCTAGCGCCTCAACTACTATGCCACCTGTTAGCTCCCGGAATTGTTTTAATACGGCAATATAATTTATTATTTTCTAATCACTTGGGCATCTACATTTTATTATTTTTGACACCAACTAATAAGTACTTTAGTAGACATAACTAATTTTGTAATAAATAGTATTCCAGCATTTTCTATATAGTGATGTTACTTTTTAATACCTCTTATCAAATGCTATAATGAAAACCTTAATCATAATTGAAAGTGTTCATTTTTTCATATTGTGATTAAAAAAATTTCCCATGAAATCTTTTGAAAACTTTCAGTGATCATAGTACTAATTCAAATTTCTAGTAAAATTTGATAATAGATTATATTGATTATATTGATTTTTTTATCTAGTTTATGACATATAAAAGGAAGGATTTTTTTAAGAGACAACAAAAACTAAACAGAGTTATATAAACTAATTTGAACAGACTTGTTATCAAAAAATCAAAATAGGTGTTAAATATTCAAAAGTCACATAAATGTTTAGAATATCTTCTAAACTGAGCTATTATAATTGTCTACAACATTCTCTTTATTTTTTATTTTCACCCCAGTATGCATGCACTTGCCTGAGAGACAGAGAAAGACAGAGGGAAAGTGAGAAATCACCCCCCACCCAGGGCAGATGGTCACACCACAGTCTCTTCTCCTACATTCTCCTTTTGGGATTTTGGGTGTGCATGCACATACAGCCAGTGTGAGCTTTAAGCTGGTGGGTCCATAGCTCGAACTGCAGTTGGTTATGTAGGAGTCCATTGGGTTAACCACCATGCCACCTGCTGGCCCCAACATATTTTTATAAAGAAGAAACATTTATGTAGCACTGGGTTGCACACATGTATTTCACCATCAACTATGGTTAATTTTATTTACCAATTGGGGACTGGATATCTCAATGATAGTTTTATGACTGAACATTGAAAATGTAGTACATACTTGATACAAATTTTAAGTACACCTCTATGAGAAAATAACATTATGTGACTAACATTCTTCATTGTCTTTGTAAACAACGTGTGAAATGACCTGTATGGTTTGTTGGAGTATAAGGTTTAAGTTACTGCTGTTGTTAGCATAATTTTATGTCATCTGGAGTGAGCAGAGCAAAATGAAATAATTCAGGGTCATAATTTTAAAAATTTAAAGTTAATTGAAATTTAACTAAATAGTCTTTCAGGATAGTTTATTAAATTAAACTAATAATGTGAAACATTTAACTCTATACAGATGGAATTGCTTTATAAATTATGTTAAAAGAAAAAAAATTTAAACTGGATATTTATATTATGTACAGTATTCCATCTGTTGCTCTCATATCTCAAATCTTCCTCTAATTGAGCATAATCAAAAATGGTATAGATTCTTAACTCTTACATTAATAAGCTACTGTCTGAAAACTTTCATTTGATAAATCTGTCATCCATACACCTATCCTTTTAATTGCCTTGATCTCATTTCATAGTTATTTTTCATGTCTGTTAAGCTAAGAAAATCCTTCTGTCAAATTTCCTACCCATATGTCAAAAATACTTTTAAGCATAAGAATAGTACTAATGATGAATTTGCTATATTACCATCATTTTTCACATGCTCTTTGCCTCTTTAGATTTATAGTAAGTTTTCAGTTCATGTCTTTCACAAATTTTATATCACAAGCAGTGATGTTTTTATATATATATATGTAAATGTTTTATACATTGTATATACATTTTACAAATGTTTTACATATATAACTATATATATAAGATACATATATTTAGAGGAGAGAGAAAGAGTGAGAGAGAAAATCTGTTTTATAAACTGTATTTTCCTAAGTGATATGGAGATAATTTCTAAAAATCAGTATTAAAGCTGAAAATAGAATTTGAAGACATAATTATTTCTTTATGGAGAAAACAAGTTTGATCTGATTCTGTATGTGTATTCATTGAATCAAAATCAGCAGGGTTGCTTACTATTGCTATTAAAATATTTGATTTGCATATTTTATCTATATGTATTTTTATGACACTAAATGGTGTCCTATTAAAGAAAATAATAATTACTTTCTTTTGGAGAGGTCTTTGCTATAGGGTGTGTGTGCTTGCCAGAAAGACAGAGAGACAGAGAGATAGAAAGTGAGAAAACACTCTCCCCACCAACCAGGGAGGATGGCTATGCTGCAATCCCTTCTCTTCCATTCCCCTCTCGGGATCTTGGGTACATATGCAAATGTGCCCAGTATGAGTTTAAGCCACTCGGTCTGGGACTCAAACAGCAGTTGACTACATGGGAGTCCAGTGACATAGCCATTATGTGAACTCCTGGTCCCTGAAAATAATTACTTTTTAAAGGAAGAACACATTTCAAAGTTAATTTTCTATGATATGCCACAATATTTACAACCAAATGATATAGAATTCATTTTCACTAATTTGCTATATTTTGCTAAAAGAGAAAATAAATAATGTATGAATTAATCTCTAAACCAAGCTTATAGTATACTTTTTTTTAAACTACTAGTTGTGATTTATCAATTATGTCAACTTATCACTATGTATGGGACTTGTATGAAAACCAGCAAAAGGTTTTTGATATAAACTTACTTTTAAATTCATCACTGTCTCAAACTTCCTTGGCACTCACATCAAAATGACAAATTATAGCAGCTGACAGATATGTATGACATATTTAGCAAATATATAAAAGAAGAAATTCAATGTAAAATACAAATAAATGCTAAGTTTATCATTCTCTTTCTGAAGAATAAAAGAAAGCCTTTAGTGCCATTCTATTTTCATATGAAGCCATAAGACTAAGGAGGTCTTAGATCACTGACTGCAACAATTTTCCATTTTCAGTTTGTTTTTCTTTTTATGCTATTTGACCAATTTTGATTTTTAAAATGCTTCATAAGGAAACTATTGGGTTGTTGGAAAAGTCATGAAGTATTTTTGCACAGAAAAACATGTCATGACTTCTAACAACCCAATATTTAGTTTAAGAAAGTAAAGTTTTTAAGCAAAGAAAATAAACTTATAAAATCTAAATAAGTTTATATTTTACTTATGGCTTTTTTAAAAATGAAAGTCCATTTTTTCCCAAACTCTAATCAGTCAGTGTAATATTTGTGAATATTACAAATTTGAAGTGATGAAATATAATCCACATCTGCCTTTTAAAACATTCACTGGAGTTTTAACTCTTAAACTGAGAGGCTTATGTATTAAATATCTCATTGGTAACAATTTTGGATTGTCTTCATACATATTGGCTTTAACTATCATTTATTAAGTACTTGAAATATGACTAGAATTTGTTGAAATAGGAGGTAGGCATACAACATGAGGTAAATATGTTCTATACCTTCCAGCTTCTCATAGACTGTTGTGAACAAATAATTCCAAACAGTTTAACATTGTGACAAGGTAGGGACATACCAGAGCATGCGGGGAATGAGAACTAGCATTGAGTTCAATATGGATTACATAAATGACTTTCTGGAGGCAATTAAGGCCTGTAAAATGTCTGCAAGAATAATGAACAAGTGTACCTAATAGAAAAGTGTGTACAGGTTGGGGGCTGGCAGGGGGTGTGGTGATTAAAGGCCTGGACTTGCACGTGGCTAATAGTGGTTCTGGTCCTGGACCTGGAAACTTGCTTTCTCACTCTCATTCTTCTTGCCCCATCTATTTCTGATCAAATTAAAATTAATAATTAATTAAATAATTCTTTAGAAAAATGTTTCAAAAGTGTGTATAGAATGTTCCGCATAAAAGAGTTAAATTAAGTTAGAATTGAGTCACATAAATGGTACAGAATGTGCAAAATCTTAATATGAATTCATAGTGTTCATTTGACTCTTCTACAATTTGAGGCGAGCAGTGGCTAGAAACAAGCCTGGAGAGGTAAGTAGTTGTAGATACTGTGTATGGTACTATGTGTTGAAATGGAAGAGGTTTAGAGTATTGCTGCTTAAAGGCGAAAGCATTTGTAATGTTTAGACTATTGTAGACACATTCTTGTGACTGCAGTAAATGTAGTTTATACTTCCCTGGCAATATTTGTAAAACTACTTGAAAATTAATAAATACTGTGTCCAGCTAAATGCACATATTTGCTATAACACTGTATTTTAACTCTATTCTGAAGATTATATTTAAGGAAAAGATGATTTGCATTGTTTTCTGGATCAGCATTCTGAACATTTCCAATTGTTCATAAGGGTAAGAAGACACTCATAGTTTAGCTAGAAGATCACTTTAGGATTAGGATGTCTCTCTATCTTATTAGATTGACTCTATGGAACCCTAAAGGCAAACATATTTGAATTTGAGCAAGAGGTGAAGAATAGTATCTTTTTCTGGGACCAGCAGTTGGCGTAATGGCTATGTCATTGGACTCCCATGTAGTCGACCACGGTTCCAGTCCTGGACCTGGTGGCTTAATATGCCAAATTCATGTGTGTGCAGGCCCAAGATCCTGAGAGGAGAATGGAGAAGAAGGGATTACAGCATGTCCATCCCCCCTAGGGGGTGATTTCTTGCTTTCTGTCTCTCTCTTTCTGGCAAGCGCACACACGCTATAGCAAAAACCTCTCCAAAAAAAAAAAAAAGTATAGGATCTTTTCCTTATATGTTTTGTATTTTTGAAATTTGGTTTATCTCATCTATTCTTAAAAGTATTTAAGGATGGAGAACCATTAACTTCTCTTATGAACCTAACCTATTTTTATTGCTGGCAAGCTATTTAGTATATGTAATTTTATAACATAATTTTATCTTGCCTCACGTTAACTGTTTTGCCAGAAGCATAATTGACTTGATTCTAAATTGTAAGCTCTCCATTAAATTTCATGGTACTTCAGATTAAATTTTTAAAGCTTAGTAGTTGAAAATAACCTTAAAATTAAAAAAAAAGTAATTTTATGTCCTCAAGGGTAAACTTTTAATAAAGATGTTTGACAGATAACTAAATAGAATAGCAAATAGTATCACTATCCTTTTGTATGTATGTCAAGGATTTTAAAAGGACACAAAAGATATAGGTCATATAATACGTGTGTGAATATAGTTCATCTTTATGTTTTATATTTTAATATACAACATTCCCAATATTTCTTCTTTTTGCACTTTTTTGTACTAAATTGTATTTGGCTATATGCACTTTAGTGTAAATGGAATTATAGTTTATAGTTAGATTTAAATAAGTTTCCAAAATGTATGCAATTTACAACTGCAGGACATTTAAATAATTTTTATACTAAGACCAACACTTCATTAAATTCTTGCTCATTACAAATTTTCATGAAATTTCTAGGGTGAGCAAATCGATGCAAAATTGCTGTGACTTGGATGAAGAAATGTTTCAATAAATATTACTTAGTAGTTGTGTCAAATAATTTTCATATTTATAAATTAAAAAGTGAAAATTATTTTAAACAGTAAACTTGCTAAAAGTTAATGTTTTATTACTATACTGTCTGAATTGTTTAGTCATATACATAAATAATTATCATGGCATAATAATTACCTTATGTTCGAAGTGATTTCCAAGAAGTTATTTATTTTATGAGTGTTCTTGATAACAACTGTCTGACTAATATATGCTAAAATTATTCATTAAGATTATCATAGAGGGGAACCAGCAGTCAGCATAATGGCTATGTTGCTGGACTCCCATGTAGTCGACCGTGGTTTGCGTCCCAGACCCGGTGGCTTAGAACTCACGCTGGGCACGTGTGCGTGCGTGCCCAAGATCCCGAGAGGAGAATGGAGGAGAAGGGATTGCGGCGTGACCATCCCCCCTGGAGGTGATTTCTCGCTTTCTGTCTCTATGTCTCTCTCCATCTGTCTGGTGAGCGCACGTGCCCTATAGCAAAAACCTCTCAAAAAAAAAAAAAGATTAAAATAGAGATTAAGATAACCATTATATATAATATAAAATAAATACATTATAAATGATAACATATAATCATATATATAGACTATATTTCCATAAAAGATAATTCCTCAATAGAAATATTTCACATGGTATACTACCACAAGTTCTTTTACCTATAAGGAATAATTATTCATCTTTGACAAAAAAGTATGTAAGGATTCATGTTACAAAATAGTTTTCATTAGAACTAGAATACATTTTGAGTTCTGTTTAACATATCTAGAAAGGTACAAAAGCACTGCCCCCATCTGTTCTGTAGAACACAAGTCTTATTGTTTTCTAATAGTATTTTAACAAATGGTTATATGACCATTCAACTTAGTATACATTAGTGTTTCTCAGATTTCTTTTTTAACAGAACAGTGATTTACTAATTTGCTTTTCTTAACACTAAAACATAAAACCAAAGACCTGTGGAAAAAACTTAGCAAATGGTGGAAAGAAATTCACATTGTGGTAGACAATAATGAGGAAAAGTAAAGGTATACACAGCTAGACATTAATTGGGAAAAAATTTCCAAAGAAACTTAACAACTCACAGCTTTGACTTCAAGAAGTTTAAAGGAAAAATGTTTCCAATAATTGGTAAGAGCTCTTCAACTCTACCAGTATCTAAGAAACAGAGACATGATCTTTCATAGTTTTAAAGTAAATAGACTAAAGTATGATAATAAAGTTTTTACAGTTTCAACTGTCAATATCAATGACTGACTTACATTCATCGATTATCTGTTCTAAGTTGGAAAAATAGAGTAAAACTCCATGAAGTTGGAAAAATAGAGTAAAACTCCATGATAATTCGGTGCCACTGATAGGAAAACATATGAGCTATGGATAGACTTATATTAATCAAGTGATTATTCATTACTTTGGATATGATTTGTTCCAATTAAAAATACAGATATATACTATATGTTATACATGATGTTAGAAAGAAATGAAAGGAAGACAAATAAAAATCTGATTAATTACTTTTTGAGAAATTAGTCCAATATCTATTTTATTAATTTTACTCCTAGTTTAAGTCTATAAGCCAAAATAACTGGGAAATACAGATGAATAAAAAATGGGTTATGAATCAGTGAGTTTAACAAATGTATGGATAATATAAATTTTCTTTTAATGATTTGAATAGTTTCTCAAATAGTAGAAATTTTAGAAACTATAAAATTTATAGCTAAAAGCTTTCTTTGAAAGGATATTTAGGGTCAGCCCTATGGCCTAGTAGTTAAGGGATTCCACATGATTACCTAAAGTTTAATATATACCCAGTGGTATATTGTCCATTATTGTCCCTCACAAGGATTTATAAAGAATATATTTGTAACATAAACATCATTTTAAGTCATTAATCATAATGCGGATACAAATGTGTCCATATATTTATATACAGATCCAATGTATATCACTTCAATGTAAAAGAACTGACCATTAAAATGAATAATTCTTTTGAAAAATATTAACTTGGGACCAGCAGTTAGCGTAATGGCTATGTCGCTGGACTCCCATGTAGTCGACGCAGTTTGAGTTCCGGACCCTGTGGCTTAAACTCACTCCAGGTGCATGTGCGTGCATGCCCAAGATCCCAAGAGGAGAATGGAAGAGAAGGGATTGCAACGTGACCATCCCCCCTAGGGGGTGATTTCTCGCTTTCTCTCTGTCTCTCTCTGTCTTTCTGGCGAGTGCACGCACCCTATAGCAAAAACCTCTCCAAAAAAAAAGAAAAATAATAACTCTATTATAGATATTTGTATAAATATACTATATTAAGTGATAAAATTAAAATGTTAAGATATTCATGCATAAAGTTAAGTATTCTTTTAATCACCATTCTGATATTGATTACCAGAAGTGTAATTTTTAAATAATTATTTTTTGTTAATTTTATTCATTGTCATTTTTTTTTTGAAGTTGATCAGAGAGAGACAGAGAGAGAGAGAAAGAAAGTGAGGAAGCAAGCTACCAGGTCTGGGACTTAAACCATGGTCAGCCATGTGGGAGTCCAGCCCCCTTAACCACTACACCACCTGCTGGCCCACCAGCAGTGTAATCAATAATTATTGAATCTTTATTATGTGCCAGATCCTGTTTTTGGTGTTTTCTATATATTTTATTTCTCACAACACTACAAAGTAAGAATTATTACCTTGCTTTTACATAGGAGGAAAGCAAGTTTTTGATACATTAAGTACCTTGTTGAGAATACTTATGCAAAAAAACCAATTCAAAGAATATTTTAAAATATATTACTTATCAGGACCAGCAGTTGGCGTACTGGCTATGTTGCTGGACTCCCAGGTAGTCAACCGCAATTCGAGTCCCAGACCTGGAGGCTTAGACTCATGCCAGGTACGTGTGCATGTGTGCCCAGGAGCCCGAAAGGAGAATGAAGGAGAAGGGGGTCTTCAAAAAGTTCATAGAAAATGCATATTATGGAAATAATTGTTCATGATTTCAAAATATTTGTACCAATGTAAAGTTGTGCTTTAATTCTATTTTTCCATGAGCTTTTCAAAATCCTTGCACATAGGTATAAACTTTGTCAAGATGTCTAGATTGATAGATTAATATGGCATGAGTAGGGTCAAAATTGTAGTTTGAGGTAATTACCAAATAAAAACCTGGATCTAAGCTTCAGGGGAGTGACAGACAGTCTTTGAAATTCTAATCTAAGTTCTCTGAACCTCTGCTATAGATATTTGTATACACAAGTATTTGTGCTACACACAGGTTGGCCATGACAATATCACTGGTCATAGTTAAATAAACAAGTACTTGTCGCTACTCCCTCTGCAACATAGTATATATAGACTTTCACATAATGCAGTAGGCCACAGATGCCCCCCAAACTGTATATATCTACATCTCTATAACTATCTATCTATCTATCTATCTATCTATCTATCTATCTATCTCTATCAATCTATCTATCTATCTCTATCTATCTATCATGTATCTGTCCGTATCTATCTATCCATCTATCTATCATCTATATATCTGTAATTTGTAAATGTGCAATGTTACACTTGGCAAAACGGACTTTGTAGTTATAATAATGTTAAGGACTTTAATGAAAATCAACCTCTATTATTCAAAAATACCCAAACTAATCACCTGAACCCTTCAAAGTAGAGAAATTTCTCCAGTTAGAGTCAGAAATGTGTGGAAGAATAAATTTAGTGATTCATCTGAATGGAAATCAGAGAGAGAATTCCCATGTTAGAAGGATTCAGTGCAGCATTGTAGGCTCTAAGATACACAGCCTGTGTAGTGATTAACAAACCTGTAGAATCTGTGGACAGCCGTAAGCCAATAGTCATGAAGGAAACAGCTCTCAGTCCTACAATCATGTGGAACTAGATCCTGCCAACATCTAAGAAATGCTGGAAAGCTTTCCCAGTGCCTTCTGTGAGACCCAGAGAAGAGAATCCCCAGAGACCAGCCAGGACTTGTCACCTGCAGAACTATGAGCTAGTATACTTTGTTGTTTAAAGATGTTCATTTTTTTTTATAATTTGTGATTGCAGCAATAGACTATTAATATGCATGACAAATGATATAAATCATAAATCAATATCTAAAGACACTATAGCATGACAGTCAATCTTTCAGTACTCCTTCACGCCTAGTATCTTATTTTGAGTCAGGTCATCACAAACATACATTTAAATGCCACAAAAAATATGAATCCACTTTCCCCAAAGCAGAAACCATGGACACAAATTTAATGCTGCAGAAAAGACAGAAATTTACTGTTGTATATATAGAGACAGTGGGAAGCCATGAAAATACTGTAGAGTATGAATTCACAAACCCTGTCAGACAAGTCAAAATACATGACAATCTCATAATTCATCTTCTAAGGTGGTACATTTTCAATGTACTTAGTAATTACTGAAAGAAAAAATGAACCTAAAAATATCTTTGTTTTGATGAACAGGATATAGGTTTTCTACTAAAAAGCTTTCTGCAGAAAATTGTTGCATTATTAACTCCTTCCTGAATATTTCCAAAATTACACCTAACAATTAAACCTTGGTAAGGGCTCCAGATAGTGGTGCAATGGAAAAATGTGACATTGTGTTATGCCGATCTCCATAAGAGGTTACCAGTTGTTTATCTGGAGATCTCCCTGAGTATGCCTGGAATGACTATGCCTTTAATAAGGGCTGAGTGGAGTTGAGGGTGGGTCACAGTGTCTAGATGTGTCAGGGGTACTGTGCCTCTGTCTCTCTGTCACTCTCAGAGAATAAATAGACTTTTAAAAAAATTCCTTTCTCTTACTCAGGGGATGGTCAGCCTTTAAAAAAAAAAGAATTAAACCTTGGAGGTTATGATGTTTTAAACTACGAATTAAGTCATCAGGATAAAAACAACCATGACATTTAACTAAGGTGGATATACTTTAGAAAAATAGTGATTATTACTAGCACGATGAAGTAAGTCTTGAAATTCATCCACCCCTGTTAGACAAAAATTAATTCATATATTAAGTGGTAAATAGTGTTCAAAACTGCTTCTATATATTTAGGTTATAAAGCGAAAACGTTTTTTCAATAGTTTACTAGAGGATTTATTTTACTAGTGAGAAAAAAGAGCACTAGATGATATATTGATTAGTTTAAAACCTTCCATACAGGGAACCAGCAGTTAGCGCAATGGCTAAGTCGCTGGACTCCCACGTAGTCGACCGCGGTTCACGTACCGGACCTGGTGGCTTAAAACTCATGCCAGGCGCGTGTGCATGCATGCCCAAGATCCTGAGAGGAGAATGGAGGAGAAGGGATTGCGGTGTGACCATCCCCCCTGGGGGGTGATTTCTTGCTTTCTGTCTCTATGTCTCTCTCTGTCTGTCTGGCAAGCGCACGCACCCTATAGCAAAAATCTCTCCAAAAAAAAAAAAAAACCTTCCATACACGCAAAATGTTAACCTTTATACTGTAAAAATAATATTTTCTATGATTGTTTTCTGGGGTTATCTTTAAATATATCATATTTTGAATTAATATGTACTTAAGGAAGTACCTGCTTCTGCTACTATATTTGCATATCTCTTTTTGATGATATGACATCTGATGAGATGAATTCTGGTAATATGACTCTGGGGAGATGAGTTGAAATCTGATATGATATCTCTATATGTAAGAGAGGTACTCTTTAAACTGGTAGAAATGTTATTGTCAAATCACATAAATAAATGACAAATTTGTGATTTCTATCCAAAACTCAGTAATACTTTATTTTTGCCATCGTATTTTTTAAAAAAGCAAAACATGTACCAACTGTACTTTTTTTTTTATTTTGGGGAGATTTTTGCTATAGTGTACATGTACTCGCTAGATAGAGAGACAGAAAGTGAGAAATAACCCCCTGGCGGGATAGCCACACCACAATCCCTTCTTCTTTGGTCTCCTCCTGGGATCTTGGGCATGCACTCATGCACACAAGCCCAGTTGAGTTTTAAGCCTACAGGTCTGAGACTCAAACCATAGTCAGCCATGTGGGAGTCCAGCGATATAACCACTATGCCATTTGCTGGTCCCAGCTTCTGTACATTTTAATACTCTCAACAGATCCTGGGGCACCACCCCATTACACATAGCATTTCTGTAGTGTAATATATGAGTATCTACAATGAGTTAAAAAAAATTAAGATTATGAATGACCTCCAATTAGTCCAGGTCAAGATTTGATGCTAAATGAGTTTGTACTAAACTTACAGAAAAAAATAAAAGAGTACCTTTTGTTTTAAGAGCTTTTTAGTTTTCCTCTTTAGGATTAAGAGAGTATCGCTCTGTGGTACTATAAAGACTGTTTTATGGATGGAATATGTCATTTCTTGTCTCTTTCTGAATTTCTTTTTCAATTGTAACTTGAGACAGATTACTACTGTTCTTTCTGGTAAAGAGGCACAGCATAGGGAAGAAATGGGTAGAATCTATATATGATTCCTGAATCACAAATCAGGTATAATGTCCTGTTACTCTCATATTTAATTCCCTTTGGCTAATCTTTAACCTTGTAGTAATTTCATGGTCTCCTAAGGGCATTTAAGGGAAATATTTTCCTACATCTAGCACAGTGTTATAAAACACTGTAGTCCACTAACTCTACATTTTATGGTACATTAATTATTTGTAAGAAGGTGAACCTTAAGGCAGGATTTGATAGCACAATGAACTGTATCTCTCTTTATGATGATTCTTCTTCCATTGCTAGCTACACTTAAAGAATTCTTGTTGGATTACATTAAGTTGTTCAGTGGTTCTTCTTTATCACCATCACTTACCTTCATAATACACTTTAAACCCATGAGCACTAACTGCAAAATCACTGGTCAATCGCAGTGAGAACACAGATTTGGTACTGGTCACTGGTGGTGGCAAATGGAATCCAGTTAACCTAAAAACAAAATGAAATCAATAGTGAGAGACAAAACCTTTTCACTTAACAAAATTTAAGGAGGATTAAAAGTCTAGTTATCAAATGTTAAAGTTTTATATGGAGATATATATATACACACACACTCACATTTATATATGCATACACACACACACACATATATTTATGACATGTGATTCGAAGTTACTCATCAAAAGCAATTATGCTGGGGAACCAGCAGTTAGCGTAATGGCTATGTCGCTGCACTCCCATGTAGTCGACAGCGGTTCGAGTCCCTGACCTGGTGGGTTAAACTCTCGCCGGGCGCATGTGCGTGCGTGCCCAAGATCCCCAGAGGAGAATGGAGGAGAAGAGATTGCCACATGGCCATCCCCCTGGGGGAGATTTCTCGCTTTTTATCTCTCCTTCTGTCTCTGTCTTTCTGGCGAGCGCACGCGCCCTATAGCAAAAACCTCTCCAAAAAAATAAAAAGCAATTATGCTAAGTATATATAAATATATATTTATTTACATATATATGTGTGCATTACTGTTAATCATATCTATCACATGTATCATGTATGTGAACACATTGATAAAACTTTGGAAATGGAGGACTTCTGAGAACATGTGTTTGTGTGTATTTCGTGCTATTAGTCTTAACACTGAGAATTTATTAGAAATTGTTGTCTGATGAATTATTTCCTGATAGTTTAAAATACGTATAAAGTGTGGGAAGTGATATAATTGCTGGATTTGGGAATGGAAGAGGACCACAAACCAAAGAATGACAGAAAATCTATAAGCTGGAAAACAGATTCTATCCCAGGACCTCCACAAATAAAGCAGCCCTGCTAACACCTTGATTTCAGACAAGTTAAGCCCCACATTTGCATTTCAGCCCTCCAGAGGAAAGGTAATACATTTGTGTTGTTTAAAACATTAACTTTGCATTTAATTGTTGCAGCAGCAATAGGAACCTAATACATAACTCTCTTTTGAATTTTTAAATATATATTTTGAAAGTATTTAAATAGGACCAGGTCTATAGCTCAGAGGTGAAGGGAACTGAATTCCATATGGCCTACTGTGTGGTTGGTCTACCAGCCCCAGTGGCTTGAAGAACACACTGAGCATGAGTACATGTGTCCCCAGATTCTTGACAGGATATAGAAATGGATGAAAATCACAGTGTGACCATGACCCCTTGTGGGGGCTTTCTCAATCTCTCTCTCTGGTTAACGCATGTGCCTTCTGGCAATGAAGAAAAAAAAAATTTAAATAGATACTGATTTATTCTATAATTAAAAATTAATATCTTGGAAACTAATGACCACCTAAGTCAGAGAAACATGTTGATACTTGATTATAACTTAAAAAAATCCGTGTATGTGAAATTTGCAATTCCATCTTCACATCAGAAGATACTACAGATTGGAAGAAATTAAAAAACTTGATCAATATCACAATAGAGTCAGATCTAAAACTATGACTTTGTTATTGTGTCCTATTTTCTAGCAAACACTATATTCTGCTTCTCACCAGTTTCAGCACATTAATGAAATCAAAACATTAAATATTTGAACTACAAATGTACATACTAACATAATAAATAATTTTACATGTAATCACACATTTTACACACCCATATATAAATAATACAATATTTTTAGGCACTACTTAAAATATACTTATCATTCAATTAGCCAAGATAGTAGAAAAACAAGATGTGAAAAAAATTTCCCTTTTAGCTAAAGGGAGTTTTCAGCAGTTTTGTTTAAGTAACCAATAGGTAGTGGCATACTATATAAGAAAGATTTATCTTTGCTTTTCAGTTCAATAAATGAGGGAAGAAGATATATGTTTTTAGACTTATTTTCATATAATAGTTATATTATGAGAATTTGCAATAACTAGTTTTTCTCCTTCCTGTAATACATTACCTGATCAATTTAAACATAAATTTTATGAATCCCATTATTTTTCTTTTCTTTGTAGGGCTTCTTTTTATAATCTCATGTTTATGTTAGTGATGATTTATTAGACATTCTATCTCTTTTGGACAATGAGCTTCAAGAAGTCAATACTTGGAACTCACCAGTCTAACACCAGTGCTTTAGACAATGCACACTATGTAGGGGCGCTCAGTGTGTCCCTGCAAAATTAATAAACCAAGGTGGCAGAAAAATGTGAATGCCATCTGAAAAGTTTTTTTTTTTTTTTTTTCCTAACCCAAAGTCGTGTTTCATGAATTTTAAGAATAAGGAACCAGCAGTTGGCATAATGACTACGTTGCTGGACTCCCATGTAGTCAACTGCAGTTCAAGTCCTGGACCCGGGGGCTTAAATTTCATGCCGGGCGTATGTGAACACGTACCCAAGATCCCGAGAGGAGAATGGAGGAGAAGGGATTGCGGCATGCACACGTGTCTGATAGCAAAAACCTCTACCCCCACAAAAAAAAAAAAAAAAGAATTTTAAGAATGTAAAATAATTAGAATCTTTAAGAAAATTAAAATAGTTTATATAGAACCTCTTGTTTAGGAAGTTTTTATGTCTACATTATTAACCTTGAAAGTTAAAAAGAGATCATATATTTCATGCACATTTATTTGAATCATTTTTTAGTATACTTCTAACACTAGTGGATAAAACTAATATTGTTTATATCTTTAAAATATGTTATAATTTGGGTCCAGCAGTTAGCGTAATGGCTACGTCGCTGGACTCCCACGTAGTCGACTGCAGTTCGCATCCCAGACCTGGTGGCCTAAAAGTGTGTGCTCAAGATCCCTAGAGGAGAGTGGAGGAGAAGGGATGGCAGCGTGGCTATCCTCCCTGGGGGGCGATTTCTCTCTTTCTTTCTCTGTCTCTCTCTGTCTGTCTGGCGAGCGAAAGCGCCCTATAGCAAAAACCTCAAAAAAAAAAAAAAGTTATAATTTAAACATTTAAGTATGTGTGTGTATATGCGTGCATATTTATTTCACTTGGACTTACTTTTACATTTTCTGGGTAATGTAAAATTATGGTATTTTTTTAATAACATTCCCAGTGGAATCATTTGTTTATTGTTTTCTTTGTAGTACAGAAGCTTTTTAGCTTGATGTAATCCCACTTGTCTATTTTTATAACTATTGCCTGGGCTTTAGGGGGTCTTAAGAAATCTTCTCTTCTATTATTTTCTCTTTCACCGAACTTTCAAGATGGGCAAGCATACTCATGTGCTTGCCATGTTTCTTAAGCCTGTGGGTCTGGAACTCAGCCTTGTACCATCTAGCTAACCACCACGCCACTGGCTCACCCTGTATACATCATTTTCAACCAAGAACCTTACATTCCTATGATTTTCTTTTCTTGAGCCCCCTCCCACTCACTTTCCTTCTCAGTCTCTGATAGGAACAAGTGTCTTCCCTACTTTTATGTTTTTGAATCTTCAATGTCTTCCATAAAGTCCAGACATTTGGTATATATTGAGTGCAGATATAAATGATTGTCTTTCATAGTATGGTTTATTCATCCACTTTGTATCAAATGACAGTCTTGCTATTATTTTTTAAGGCTGAATAGTATTCCATAGTGTTTATGTTCAATCCAGTCATCAGTTTTTGGACAGTTAGGTTGATTCTATATTTTAGCAATTGTGAATAATGTTAAAAGAGGCAGAGATGTGCAAGTGCCTTTCCAACTGTGGGTTTTCTGTCTTTTGAGTAAACTCAGGAATGGGATTACTGATTTGTATGATAGTTCTACTTGTAATTTGGGGGGCAATATCCAAATTGTTTTCCAGCATGGCTATATTTATTCACATTCCAAACAACAATAAAAGAGGAGTCCCTTTCTATCACAGCCTAATCAGCACTTGTTCTTCCTCTTCTTTTTATTTTTTATCATACCATTCTGACAAGTGACATCATATTATGGTTTTTATTTGCATCTCCCTTATGATAAGAGATATTAAATATTTTTTCACAAGATTTTTTTGTCATTCATATGTATTCTATAGTAAGTTTTCTGTTCAGCTAATTTCCTTATTTTTTATATTGGATTATTCATGTTTTTGCAGGTGAGCTGCCTGAGTTCCTTATTTATTCTTGTTATCAATCTCTTATCTGAAGCATAGTTTGCAAATGTTTCTCCTATTCTATGAGTTGTAGCTTCACACTGTTTACTGTTTTCTTTGTCATAAGGAAGCTTGATGTAATCCTATTTGTCTATTTTAGAACTGTTGCCTGTGCTTTAGGGATCTTAAGAAATCTTTGCCTACTCCAATGTCTTCAAGTGTTTCTCTTGTGTTTTACACAAGTAGTATCATAGTTTGAGATTTTATATTTCTTTTCCCACTGTGATTTTCCCATGAGGGAAGTAATGTTTCTATGAAAGAAGAATGGATTTATTTATCTTTGTTTCTCCACAATGTACATATAAGTTTCCTAATGAGTGTTAGATAATAATATGATTTTACCTACAGCATAACTTTAAGTGGTTGAGGCTGGCAAGGACAGTATGATGATTACAAAGTCATTAAATGAAAGGTCATGAAGACAATGGGGAACTACTCTCCGATAACAGTTGTTGATACCTTTACAGCAAAACATCACTGGTAGTTAGCAAAAATATTTCCTCACTGGAAAAAGTCAATTATATTAGTAAACAAATATATAGGATAATGTCCTAGAATCATACATTTAAGTTTCCTTCAGTTACTATTTCTCATTAAGAGTTAAAAATTGAAGAGTATTAAATAGATGATTGAAATGTGTTAATTTTTCTAAATAGTGACTTTGTTTTGTTCAAGTGTAACAATCACCATTTTCTCTAAATATAAATATGACTTTTAAAAAGTCACAGAAGACCTGGGATGGTGGTGCATTCATTAGCAAACTGAACTGCAGTGCTGGCAGCGACATGACTGATTATGGGTCTGACTATAGGTTTGGATCCAACAGTCCTGGGATCAGCTCATGAAGAGTAAACATGCTCATGTACTCAAGATCTTGAAGGTTTTCTCTTTCTCTCTCTCTCATGTGTGCACAAATGCATGTGCATAATTTACTATGATTAAAATAAATAAAAAATTTAAAATTGCACATAAACTCATATTACAGGACAATTATTTTCTTTTAATGCATGTGACACCATGAAAAATACACATTTTCTTTGTTTTTCACATTTCACTTTTATTTGTTGACTGTTTTTTCATGGATCATGACTTCTTTTTGACTGCTATCCAAGTACATTTGCACAATATTTTGGATTTTTTCTTTTTTTGCATTTATTAATTTCTAATTTATAATTCCTATCCCCCTTCTCCTTTCTCTCTCATACATATCCAACCATATCTGATCATTTTATCTTTTATTTGTGAAGAGATTTAGCAGAAATTATTTGTTACATGTTTTAAAAATCAAATCTATAAGAGAGATCCAGTTACTTCTCATGTCTCCTTTTGGGTAAAATCATTCTTAAACATTTCCTTTTAAAAGATTCAGAAACATCAATGCCATTTTATACTCTAATGATTAGCTACTTATGCAGAGAATTAAATAATTATAACTTCATATCAAGGACTAATATGAAAACGACTAAACTGATTATTTGGTAATTAATGAAAAATTGACAGAAATTTAAATTGTAAGAAAGTCATTTAAAATGTCAATGCATATCCTCTTTAAGTAATAGGTTGTTCATTTGAGGAATTTTTTTCCTGCTTAGAGAGAATTAATGTGCCATATTACAACTTAATGTAATGGAATTCTTTTAAGCAACAGACTGAATGAAAAAGAATGACACTGGTCTCATTATCTAAACAAGTTTATTAACTTTTAACTGTAAGATGCAATTATATCTGAGAGATTTGAGTATCTAAATTGACTTGATCTTTACTATTTCTAGTAATGTAATCAAGGAACTCTTGAAATATATATATATATTTTTTAATATAATGTGTCCCTGAGCTGATTACAATGTTAAAAAATATCTTGCTTTACTTTAAAGAATTAATGTAAAAGCCATGGTTTTAAATTAAAATGTAATTAGCATATCATTCCTTATAATAAGGTGGGAGAAAAAGAGTCATGGTTCAGGGAAGAAAGAAAGAGAGAAGGGAGGGAGCAAGGAAAGGGAGGAGAGAATGAGGAAGAAAGAGAGGAAGAGGAAGAGAGAAAGGATGAGGAAGAGGAGACAGAGAGAAATCTTTTTGTAAAAATAAAAGTGATATTACCAAAATCTTGGGATTTTGTGCATGTTAAATAAGAAATTCATGTGAAATGGTCAAGTGTATTTTCTGGAAATTAAAAAAGATACCATTTTACCCTCTTGGCCACTGTTTTGCTTTCTGTGGTTTCATTTACCTGCCCAAACATTACATTACCTGTTCCAACCATTGTCCAAAGATAGGAGAGTTCAGTACAGTAAGATACTGTGAAAGAGAGTGAGAAAGACTACGTTCTCATTACTATTATTACAGTGTATTGTTATAATTGTTCTATTTTATTGTTAATTATTTTTTAATCTCCTACTATGCATAATTTATAAAATGTATTTTACTTATATTTATTAAAGAATTATATTATTTAACATTATTATTATTTAAATATTTCCAGAAAGAGAAAGTGAGAAAGCAAACCTCCAGGTCTGGGACTCAAACCATAGTCGACCATGTGGGAGACCAGGGCCTTAACCACCACAGCACCTGTCAGCCCCAACTATGCTTAATTTATAAAACTTATAAATGATTGTTATCCCAGGTGTGTATGTATGAGAAAAAAATATAATATATATTCTGTGTGGCATCCAGTATTGTCTGAAGTTTTCGGTATCCCTTGTGAGTCTGGGAATATATCCCCTGTAGATGAGAGGGGTCTACCATAGCCACTAAATGTTAGTTTCATCAGTGCTGTGTTTCAATACCCATTGCCCATTCCTCTGCACCTTGTGGCATGTTACTGTTCCATAAACTGTATTATAATACTAGTATTCTCTCTCATAGTAGTGTTGGTACTGATGGTAAGATTTAGGAATATGAATTATCTTCCAATTTTAGTTTGACTTGACAGTTCTTAAAAATGATCCTGGGATATACAGGGAATTCTCTGCTGAAACAAACTATTAACCTATTTAATTTCAGAATGAATGGAAAAACCACAGGAACAAGCTGATATTTAAAGTAATGGCTGTTCTGTGAGAATAAATCATGTATACCTTATTAATATCGGGGTACATGAAGCACAGCACAATAATTCATGGTTATGTCAAGATGTCAGTAGTAGTAACATTTAAGGAAAGATGGCTGCGGCAATATTTGAATAATTATATCATTTGTCGAGAATAAATGAGCTGAAGCTTCTATCAAATATAAAATTCCATAAAAAAGCATCATGTGTGAGAAAAGCAAATTCACAAAGTTAGGAACAGATGCTAAGTATAGAGGCAGAAATGGATATTAATATAGACATAGATATGTAGATGGATATGAGTAGGATTGATATAGATATGGGTAGGATATGAATATAGATTTAGATAGAAAGATAGCTGCCAGCATTCAATTCCACTCCTTACTATTCTCTCCACTATATTGAAGAGTTTGCAAATCTTGGAACTACACTGAGTCAGAATACCTCTCTTTGCTGGCAGCATCCCCTATTAGATTTTGCAAGTGAGGGCACTTTCATAAGATTTGGAATGTGAAATAAAATGTAAGCAACTATTATGTCTTGGCAGATAGGTATATGGACTTCTGGAGGTGTTAGAGGTGAGGCTTTTCTATCAGCTCACCAGAGTTCTTATTCAAAATAACTATTTTGATTCTGCAAAGAACTGAGTTTATCACTGGTGTTTTCCAATAAATCTCACAAATTCCAACTTTCCTGAAAGTGAATAAAGGCTCTTTCTAATCTTCATACACCAGCTTTAACCCAAAATTCATGTTATTAAATACGTTTCTACTTAAAGAATTTTTTTTCCTGGATCCTGAGAGATGTATAAGACTATAAAATCATTATCACATGGAGAAAACATTTTATCTCTCAAAAATATATCTTAAAAATGTTCTTTACCTACTGTATCTAACATTCCCATGTTTCCATTGAACTCATTTTTTCCAATGATTTCAAAGTTTGGTCTTTAGGATCAACATTTTATCCAAGACCCATGCAATATAGTAATAGAAATTTTCACTGAAAATCAGCTTTTTCAATTTGCTCTCTTTCTGCTGCAAATACTTCAAAACTCCTATAATGTAAAATCGTTTTACTTTTTCCCACAGAATCAATCTTCATGCCATATGTGACTATCATTCCAAGTGCACTTTAGCTAACCACTGCAAAAACTTGAAATATAGGGATATTATGTTGAGAAATTAATCCATGTTAGATATTTAACTCCCTTTCACAGTGTCCCCACTTTGGATAAACTCCTGCAAATGTTAATGAATTTACTATTTTATATGGTTTGTAGATGTTAAGCAGTTGATACTAATGACTGTAAACTTATAATCTAGAACATATGATTGAAACATATATATTATGATGCCTGTTAGTAGTTTGATATTGTACAAGTTACTCTATCTTAATAAACTAAAAATAAGATGAGCTAGGTTAATACCAGGAATTATTTCATCATAACCTTCTAAGAATTAGGTGAGATAGTGTCTATTAAAATTTATCATAGTGCCAGACACATACTAAATATTATTTTTACCATAATTATGATGATGATGATGATGAACCCACCAAAGGTTCATATATTAGCAAAAACACACCCCGTAATAACTCTGGGGCTGGACTACCTGGTGTAAATCTCTATGATGCCATTTACTCTAACATCTGGAAGATTACTTCCTTTCCCTTCTGTTTCTCACTGGCAAATGTAGGTGAACAGTACGTACTATTTAAATCCTGGTCAAATTTAAATAAGTTAATACAAGCACATAACCCGAACATTATCTGGCATTTAGGAAATACTACAGAATTGTTGGCTACTATAGTTATCCACTCTTGAGAAAGATGATAGGTCTAAGAATTAAATTATTTCACAGACCAATCAGAATTTTCTTCTTGATGAATTCAATTATTGATAATTATAACACATTTGAAGTATTAGAGAGAAATGTAATATTTATTCAAGTACATGCTATTATGCTATATTATTTGTTTTTCCCTCCAAGTTTAGCATTCTTAGGACTTTTAATCATATTGTATTAAAATTAGTAAGAACTCACCACATTCTGTTTGTTGAAGGTAAACTTAAGTAAAAATTGTGACCGACAAAGAGTGAAAGCATTGATAAAAGTTTCTCTAGGAGAAACAGAGAAAGAGAGAGATCTCTCTTTAGGACCTTACAGTTCTTGAGATTGGGCCAAGTGATTTCCCTCTATAAACCTTGACACACTTTTTTGGGGTGCATTTTATAGATATTTCCAAGCAGACAATATTACACATAGCTTCTTAAGTGGATTTTACTTCATTTCCTGTGAGTCTTCCATACTCAGGAAGAGAAATGTAAACTTTTAATCAGCACACATTATATTGAGCACCTATTATGATTTAGTCAAGAATGTAGCAGCTGATGGAATACTTATTGTCTCAATACTCTCTAGTCATCCAAGCACAATAGAGGATCACCTCAAAAGAATAGACTAAATCTTGGTGTCAGCCTGTCTTTGGGGATACAGACTAAGCAAGTTAAGCCCAATTAAGAACAGCTCAAAGACTGGGTTCCACGTGTGGTAGGTTTGATAAAAGCCAAGGTAAAAGGTAGAAGTGAAACATGCGCAAGCAAAATTCAGTCTGTCCATATGAGGGTTGCAGAGAAGAGAGCAAATAGTAGAGAACAAAGAATTAAGAGGGTAAGCAGGGTGCCAGCCAGATGGCACGGTGGCACTGGATCCCACATGGTCAACTATGTGGTCTGAGATCTGGATGGCCTGAAAGACATTCTAGGCATGTGTGTGCATGCCCAAATCTCAAGAGGAAAATAGAGAAAGGATTGTGGCATGGGCAACTCCTCTGATGGGGATTGGTCTCTTTCCCCCCTCTCCCTTGCTGGTGAGTTCATGTGTCCTATAGCAAAAATTTAAAAAAAAAAGAAAAAGTAAGAAAGTGATATAGTGATATATCTCCTGGAGGATGATTACATCAAAATTTTATGCCCTTAGCTTGCTATTTATACTCAACTTGTTGAAGGAAGATAGGAGTGAAAAAATATTTTTCTACTAAATATTTTCCTATTGAGTGCATATTAATTGATTTATTGAACTCATCATAGACAGAAACAAATATTTCATTTGGAAAAGAATTTACATGACCTTCTAGCTCACAAGCACTCTGAGCCAACCAGTGCAGCTAAAACCAAAGCCAAAAGCAGACTTGGCAGGCACCACTTTGGAGGATTCATCTATGTGATAAGTAAGAAATACACGGTGACCAACTGGGCTTCAATGAACTGTTTTGAGACGACTCATGGATTTGTGCTGCATTCTTGGTGACATCTTATTCTAGAATATTTTTTAAATTTTTAATAATTAAGATAGCATTGCAACCAGAGCTCTTTTTTTTTTTTTGCCACTTCTGCTTATTTGAAAAATATTTGTGGAATAGTTATTTAAGTGTTACAGTGTCATAACTAAAGCATAGAATATGTAGTGTTGGCCCAGTAGTCAGATCACTGGTGCTGAGGAAATAGTTATCACAGGCTAAGAATATGAAGTTTCCATTCAGTCAGTAGCACAGCATTTGGTAAAGCATATATATGTATGCACATGTGTGTGTGTTTTGTTTTGCAAGAAATTTGAAGGTATTGAATAAGCTGATTGAGTCTTAAAGGTATATCATAACCCTTTTGAGAAAGTGGCTGAAAAAGTCACAACATTAGAGTGTGGGAAAATATTGCTGGCCTTTATAAATATAATACATTTTCCTTTATAGGAATACTGTAATATAAAAATACATTAATCTTTAAACTTGATTATCTTGCATGAAATAAATGTAATACGTATAAAAATATGCGTATAACCAAAGGAACTTCCGCATTCCCACATTGACCTCAGCGTTTGCCATAGGTGTACATCATGCCTTGTTCTACTTTCTTCACTTTGCTCCTAAGATACTGTACTCGTTTAGTTTCCTCTTACTTCCTTGGCCTATTACACTTAGGAAAGTAATTAATACTATGTAGATTTGAGTAAGTTTGAATGATTGCATCCTCTATGTACAGTCTGTTCCCTCTGTTAATGGTCTTCAATCTTCTTTTTTTTTAAATTTGATTGGGGAGGTATTTATTTATTTATTTATTTACTTATAGTTATTATTTTGATAAGTTTTCTATCAGACATATGCAAGAGACTGAGAGAGAGAGAGAGAAAGTGAGAAAGCAAGCCAACAGAATCTGGACTCATACCACGGTCAGCCATATGGGAGTCCAATGCCTTAAACAGCATGCAACCTGCTACCCCTTCACCTTTTAATTTAGAGTTAGTAAAATGTGTCTATAAACTAAGTAGGCAATAAAAGTAACACAACTCTCTAATGGTCCAAAGTCACTCTTTGAATCCATCACTCTAAAAATTGTATGGTTAATATAAGTAAGTAAATACACTTATTGAGCCATGCTCTCACCTATTTAGTTTCAAACTTTGGTCTCTTGAATTGTTAATTTTTTAATCTTGAAAAAACTATCATTTCGAAGATTTAATTTTCTCATCTGTATAGTAGAAATATTGGGAAGAATATAATAATGTTATCAGAATTGTATATAGATAGTTTGACAGAGTGTGTATTCAGGAAATGTTAGTTTTAAGGAGATAAGGAGTATCTGTATCTTCCCTTAGAGTATCACACAGTAAGAAGTCTAAATGAATCCATAAAGTCTTGGATGCCTAATATAAAAATTGTTTTTAGGGTTTTAGATTACTAGATGCAATTTTCTGTTACTAAAAACATTTATATTTATGAGTGCATCGAGTTGCTCTCTGTGAGATAATCAAACAAGCATTTTGATTATGCCATTTTACAGATGAGAAAATTAATGTTTATGGAGAGTAAGTGACTTTCACAAGAAATATTGCTAGTCAATTATAACACCATACATAGTTTGCTGTTAGGATACCAGAGCTTTTACTGAAAGCAAGCTAATGAAAATAAGCCTTTTTACAGATTCACTCTGAAAGATTGAATAAATATAATCTATGTAACAAAGTGTTTAAACTTGCTTATTGTCATCTTTTGTTCTATGTTTTAACCCCAGTTTTAATGGTTTAATTTAGCCTATTTCTTCACTAAAAGCCACCTCAATTCTTTCTGGCAACCTGCCTAGTATAAACAACAAAGAGTTGTGTACACGCTTGAATCCTTGCCTTCCACAGATTTGAAAGAGCCTTTTATGTTGACAGAAAGTTTTAGAAATCCTGTCTGTCCTTGAGATCTATCCAGTTCTATCCAGTCATTAATTTGAATGCTCCAAAGTGAGGAATGATATCTAAAGAGTCATTAACTGCCTAAGGTGCATCAAAATTTTAATTGCCTTTTTTATTTTTCTAATTCACATGCATGCCCAATGGCAAGTAGATAAGTCTGTTGTAAATTAAAGTGTTGGGAAGGGTGATACTAACTATAATATAACATATTTTTCAAACTCAATCATAGAAAAACTCATTTTGGAGCCAGGCAGTGGTACAGTAGTAATGTAACTGGGACACCCATGGGGAAGATCCTGGTTCTGCCTCAGAACCTCTCAGAACAAGAGGTGTGCTCCTGTGTCTGTGATCTGGGCTAGCTGAGAATGAAGGTGGATCATGCATGGTTATCCTGTCAAAATGCCTTTTTCTTTCTCACATAAAAGGAAGAAATAAGTTAACTTTAATATATAGAGGGGACAGTCCCTTGGCCAAGTGGTTAAGGGAGCCACATCCCACATGGCCAACTGTGGAGTATGAATTCTACCCCAGAGACTTGAAAAACATGCTATGCATATGTGCATGTATGTCCCAAATGTTGACAATATGGAGAGAAAGAAGGGCTGGAATCATGATCACATCCCATTGGGGGAATGCTTCCTCCCACTTTCTCTCTCTTGCTCTCTGTCTTTCTCTGGGGAGCACATACACATCCTCTGATAAGTAAAAAAGAAAGAAAGAAAAAAAGAAAAACCCAGTTTCTATGTTTTCTGGTATATGTAGTTTTCTATACAAAGCTATTATTAGCAAGGTCATAGTTGGAAGAACAGTAAGTGAAATCCACTTTGCTGGTTTGTGGGTCTCATTAATAATATTGATAAATAGGAAATATCCAGTATTGCTTCTCTTATTTATTAAGTAAATTGTTGTTAATATAACATGTGCAATTTCTGCACACACACCTATGCAACCAAACTATAACATTGGATTCAACAGTAGAGTTTCTGTGTTTCCCAGATATTTTATTAATGCAAGAGATAATGGGGAAACAAGGGCTGACTCCAAATCTGAAGGAAATCTTCAGAGCCAGCAAATCGAATTGAGTTGTATCACTCTCAATCTAACTTTTATGACAGCTTTGAATATAGGGAGATAGAGGCAATGTCATCAAGTAACGTTAAATCACTAAAGTGCACAGCCATAAAATATATCCTACGGTCATTTGTTTCTATGATCGAACAAGTCATTTAGATATTTTTTAATAATTTTCATGGAAAAGCCATTCTCTACTTCTGCATTATACCTCCAGGAAAGGAGATAGTGTAGTGGTAACAGTGATAGGAGCTGCAAGAAGCATAAGGAGCGACTTTTTTTTACGAGTATTAGGAAGTCACTTGGAAAATTGAGGAAAAAGCAGACAGAATTAATCATGTAAGAAATAAACTATAATGGCTGTTCAAGAATATTTGTGGTGACACCACCATCATTTTCCGAAGGAAGAAAGGTCTACGGAATACACTAATGAGAATCCAAGCTACAAATAATTGTGCTTTTTAAATTCATTTTAATTACTAGTCTGTGATAATGTCCTTTAAGCTGGTGACTTTTATGGTTATGTTAAGAATACAGCAAGTTTGTATAAAATTGTGGCAGAATATTTTACATCTCATATCACTCACACTCAGTATAGAGGAAAAATACTGGGTAGATAATTGATAATAAACAAAGGTTAAATGTAGTTTAGAGAATTTAGACACTGAAGTATATTCTAGTACTATAACCAAGAAGGTATAGATTATAGTCACAAAGTTTAAAAAAATGGAGGTGAAGGAAGGGGAAAAAGGATTTGTATGTAGAAATAGGGAAAAAAGGGAAAGATAGTGCTTTCTTTACAAAAACTTTGTTGATTAAGTAGTCATTCTTTAAAAAATATTTAAAACATACTTAATTTGTAATTGCACCCAGAAGCAGCCAGCTGGGGCATATGATTTATTGAGTTATCATTTCTAGGATTCCTTAAAATGTGCACCATGTTAATTCTTCACTATAATACTAGAATAGAGCAAATTAAACATAGTTTTCACACTTTCAAGACCAATCATAGATCTTAACATCAAAGATAACCATCTACAACTTTGGAAGAAAATAAAAGAGAGTATCTTTCCACCTTTGAATAAGTAAATATTTATGAGACTACAGAGACAGCATTAACAAAATAAAATATCAATAAATTGCACTTTGTCAAAATTAAAAACTTCAACTCATGAAAGCATAGTATAAAAAAAAGTG
Source organism: Tupaia belangeri chinensis (assembly GCF_000334495.1). Classification (NCBI taxonomy): domain Eukaryota; kingdom Metazoa; phylum Chordata; class Mammalia; order Scandentia; family Tupaiidae; genus Tupaia; species Tupaia belangeri. The sequence continues at coordinate 1,106,403 of NW_006159462.1, forward strand.
AGCCACAGAATGGAAGAAAATTTCAATGTATAAATTTGTCAAAGAAATGGTATAGGAGCATGTGTTTTAGAAACCAGAAATTTTGCTCTTCCAGTCCTAATCCCTGCTCACATTAACTAGGTTAAATTTTGAAAGCTGTTTTTATTAGTCATAATAAGTCTTCATGTTTTACAGATCTTGAAAAGAATGTCCATGATAATTCTTAAGTTTCCATTTTGTTTGAAGTATATTTGATCATAAAAAATATTTTGTTCATGGGATCACATTTTACAGTCGATTTGTTTTGTTTTGTTTTGTTTTTGCTGTAGAATATGTGCACTTGCCAGAGGGGGACAGAGAGGGATAGAGAAAGACACAGAGAGGTAAAGTAAGAAATCACTCCACAGGGGTATGGCCACACCACAAGCTCTTTTACATTCTCTTCTCTGGATTTTGGGTATGCAGGCACTCACCCAGAAGGACTTTCAAGCTGCAGGGTCTGGAACTCAAACCACATAACTGGCCATGTGAAATCAAACAACTTAATCTCCATGTCATCTGCTGCTCCTATAGTCTCTTTCTCTACACTTTTTATCATGTTCTCTAATGATAGGAATTATCTTTTAAGTTTTCCTAATATCTTTTGCAATTCATCTTTTCTATTTGTCTAAATTCATAATAATTTGTGCTGAATATTACAGATTTTTACACTAGTCAATATCAACCAGTTCTTAAAAATTTGTTTTCTATAACATATTTTTTATTTTTCAGTTTAAACTGTCTATTCTTGTATTTAAGTATTTCCCTCTTTATATGATAGGCTGATGAATTATTATATCGTTTTTTCAAGGAACCTAAAATACCTTAGGAGTTTTAAATGCAACTAGAATTGTATAGAATGAGAGATTTACAGAATTTAGTTCTTTCATTTAAGAATATAGTGTGGCTGTCCATTTTTCAATTTTATGTCTTCTGGCACTAGATTACAAAGTGTCTTTTATTATTAAACATTCTGTATATTACTTATGGAGCTCATTCACAACATTTAAATTTTCTATTTGAGATATAAATGTATTATTATATATTACATCATTATATATTTTGTCATTTTTCTAAGTGATGAGCTATTGACACTGAGCAACAAAAGAAATCTTTTCTTTCTTCTCTTTGGATTCCTACATTCTCTAAGGTTTTCTATGAATATCATCATAAGATCTGTAACTAATTAAAGTTCAGCATCTTTTTCTTCAATATTTGGAACTCATATTTCTGTGCCTATATTATTTCATTTTTATAAAATATCATTTTTAGTTAATTGTGTGAATGTACATATTTGCTGAGTTGCATTTGTGCACTACACAAGGTTGCCAGGCTTAAAGTCAGGTGTTCCAGCCCGTGTCAGAACCCGCAATGCCACATGAGTGACACTGGCCATCTGTAGTCCCTCTTCAAGGAATGGCTAAAGTTAGTCATAATGTAAGCATACATGTATGGATGTTAAGAGATTAACCTTAAATTAAGATATTCTTTACGAAATAAAGATATTTATATCTCTAAACTAAGATATATGATCTTAAAATAAGATAGGTTTTATTACATTTTAAAATTACATTTGTGACTTTATTGTATTACTATTACCAAGAATATATGGTCAATGTTTTCAAATGATTTTCTGATATTCATCAAACTAGTTATGTTTTGCTTCTCTACATTTTTAAAACAATGAATATTATTATCTTTTTTACCAAATCAATAGTACATTCTTATAGTGATGGTACATTTTTCTTTTATTAGAATTTTACATGGGACCAACAGCTGTCATCATGGTTACATTGCTGGACTCTATGTAGTTGACTGCAGTTCGAGTCCTGCACTCGGCAGCTTAACACTCATACCCGGTGCATGGGTGTGCATGCCCAAGATACCAAGAGGAGAACGGAGGAGAGGGGATTGACGTTTGACCATCCCCCTTGGGCACTGAATTCTCACTTTCTGTCTTTCTGTCTCTCTCAGCGAGTGCATGTGCCCTATAGCAAAAATTGGTCTCTAAAAAATAATAATTTTACACATGCATTGATGTGTACGCCTTTCACAGAGCTGTTAGAACATCACAATTATACTAAACTTGTGTCATCAGGGATCAAGAAAGATTTTTATATTGGGAATTTCTCATTTCATTTCCCGAGAACATTAAAGAATTCACTCCAAAACCTATTTACACTAATATAGTCTCGGGAAATTATACTATGTTAATTATTTCAATTTTCTCAAAGGTTTTGTATTTATACTTTTTACTCCTTTTAAGTATACATAATTCATATTTTTCAAATGAAAACATTCTAAAAGTGTAATGAAATAGAATTATGTATTATGTATTACATAACTCTTGGTATTTGCTACATATCTACTTCTCCCACAGAATTCACTGTATCAATAAATAGCAACTTTTTGCTGCAGTTGTTGACAGAGTGTATTCTCCATAAAGCAGCTTATAATGATCATTTGCAATTATAAGACATAACAGGATCATGAATTGCAGAAACTGACAAGTGTCCACATTGGTAGGATAAGTTAAAAGAGGGTCCCCTCTTGTGAATAGATTACAAAAACATCTCCTTTCTTTTGTGCTATAGAGCAAAACCTTGACTAAACTAGCACAGGCTGGAATGCTTGACTTTAGGCCTGGTGACCTTATGTAGTGCACAAGTCGACCCTGTTGATAATGGCCCAAGTTATATCATGTCACATATCTGCTCAAAATCCTCTGATGGCCCTTTAGTTCACTCTGGAAAACTCATGTTCTTTACAGTTGTCTCCCAAGCCTTGCATGACTGTGCCCGAGTCCACCACTTGCCTGACTTCATTGCTCACTCATTTTCATACACATGATCCAGAATTAAGATCTCTTGGAAATAATCTCATTTCCCCTATATCATTCCAGTTGTCACTACTTCTATGTCAACTATCCCTAACCATCCTAGGTAAAAGAGCAAATGCAACTCTTCAACCAGCTTTCATTTTTGTATAGCAGGTGTTTTATTGTTTATTACTGTCTGCCTCCCTTAGGAACATTTTTTCTATGTTTATACTTATAATTTTAAAATATATTTTAGGTTTCATCTTGTTTTTAATATAACCAATTTATAGACTTATTAATATGTAATTCAAGAAAAAAAAGTTTATGTTGTAGCCATTACTATATGACTGTGATTTTGTGATAGCAACCTCCTTTTTCTAATGACAACTTAAAAAATAATATATTTAGAAAATTAAGAATTCTTAAAACTTAACTTTAATTTTTAACAGTTAATAAAAAGCATAAATAGGAATATTCATGTACTGTGATCGATTTTGTCAGTTGACATGCATCCAGCCTTCTCCATGCTACTTTTCACAAGTGAGATTGAAAATTAATTGCTCTTTTTTCAGATTACTTTTCACTGAGAAGAGGTGATATAACACTGTTCTGCCAATGATATGGGAGAAGGACCCTTCTAAGAACTTTGGTAAAGCTTTTGCTTTCCTGACCAATTGCATGATAAAGGAGTTCTTGCTATGTGAGAAAAGTAAATCCATTTTTGCTTAAACTACTATGAGTCAGGTATTGTGTTAACAGCCAAACACACAAATGATGTCCCATATCCAAACAAGGGTGTGGAGATGGCAGTAACATGTCAGGATACCTATCAAACAAATACCTTTCCAGTAAACTCTTTTTTTTAGAAAATAATTACACTCTTGACTTGTTTTTTTAAAATAATTAATCTCTCCTATTTTGAGAAAATAGATTTTAAAAGCTATTCCATGAATTTTCAAATGTATTCAAGTTGCACATGCATAAAATAAGAAAAACTATTAAAAGCAAATATGTATGAAATATCTCAGTTAACGACTTCTAAAATTAAAAGATATGAAAGAAATATTTAAAGTACAATATACAGGGGCCAGCAGGTGGCATGGTGGTTGAGGCCACTGGACTCCCAGGTGGCTGACAGC
>NW_006159462.1:1110408-1125830 GCF_000334495.1 Tupaia belangeri chinensis
GTGCAGGTCCCAGACCTGGCAGCTTTCTTTCTCACTTTCCCTCTCTCTCTATCTTGCTCTCACTCTGTCCCTCTCTGGTCAAATTAAAATAAATAAATAAATGAATAAATAAAGTTAAATAAAATAATTCTTTCAAAAAAAATAAGTACAATGTACATTATTACATAGGAATTTTTCAGTTCCTCACTTACTCAAGCAGAAAAAATTAACTATGATTTAATAGGCAACCAATAGGCTGGGGAATAGCTTTGCCACAGAAAAGAACAAATACTTACATATTTGATGTAAATAGACAGTACAAATCATCAAGGAGACTACTGTTACAGAGATAAAAAGCAATACATTTGTAGGAAACCTTATTTTATGAGTATTAAACCTGGGAAGATATTAGAGACTTACAATAAGCAAATATATGCAGATCAAATAACAAAATAACAGACTTAAAGACTCTTAACACTGAGGGGAAATGGAGTATATGATTTTCTACTTTTAGTAGTTATATTCTTTTAAAATGAGATTTTGTAAAGCAGAGTAGTGATATGAGGGATGTTATTAGATTTTAATCTAGCCATTCTGCTTCTATCGAATAAACCTAAAATATACATTTTTTATGAAGTTACCAATATCTGAATTATGAAAGAAAACTAAAGAATGTCTACAATAAAATAATAAATGAATGATACTTTATCCACATGATTAAATATAAGAATCAAATAGTTTGATGCTTATAAGAATTTTAATTGTATGTGAAATATGTATATTATAATGTTGAGAAATTAATATGAACATAAATAGCAACTATAGGATGATTCTAATTATATATGAATATGTGTGTACCTTATGAGATTATAGTAGATTTTTTAATTTTTGCTAGAATTTTCTTAGTGAGATAATAAAATATTAATAAATAAACAAAGCTTAGAATAACTTTTATGTACTGAGCAAACAATAGCTGTATTAATTGTAGCAATATCTGTTCTATAAGTCAAAGTCCTAACAAAGAAAGAAATTCTCTAAGGTGCCTTGCTGCAAGTACCTTATTCAGCTACCAATATCATTTTACTAAATGATAAATACTACATAAAAACAAACAGGATCATCAGTTACTAGAGTTTTAGACAACAGCTTTTATTATTTTTTTTTAATTTAGTAAGAAGACATGAGCACCAGCCAGAGCAAGACAGAGACAGAAAGAGAGAAAGGAAGAGAGTACCTACCCCACCCTCCCCTGCGGCAGGAGAGATGGCCATGCCACAATCTATTCTCCATTCTCTCAGATTTGGGGCGTGAATGTAACCCTGCCCACTGCCCAGTGTGTTTTTCAAGCCACCAGGTCTGGAACTGAAACCACACAGCAGGCTATGTGATACCCAGGGCCCCAGTCTGGTACTGGAGGAGATGGCTTGAAAATCACACTGAGCACCTGTGTATGAGTGCCTATAATTCCAGGAAGATAATGTAGGTGAAGGGATTGTGGCAAGATCATTCACCACAAAACACCCCCACAAACACACACCACTGCCACCCAGGGGGTGATCTTTCACTTTCCCTCTCCCTGTCTCTCTGTCTCTCTCCAGTGAGCAAATGCACCTTATGGCAAAAATCAAATATATACATATATATATATATATTCTCCAGCTAGTGCATGCACCCTATAGCAAAAAATCTCTCTAAATATATATATATGTATATATATATATATATATATATATATTGTATTTGCCAGTTCCCATATGTTTCTCCACTTATACAAGAGAGAAATCCCTCAAACCATCTTTACTGCATCATTCAGAGACAAGTACAGTAAAGCATTTAAAAAAAGAAATCTAGGGGCCAGCAAGTGGCATGGTGGTTAGGGCAACTGGATCTTACATTACCCATTCAGTAGTTCAATTCCTAGATGACTTGAAAAACACTCGGGATGTGCATACATGTTTATAATCTCAAGAGGGTAATGGAGAAGGGATGGTGGTGTGACCATCCCCCCTTGAGTAAGAGATTTTGCCCTATGGCAAAAGTCTAAACAAAAGGAAAAATTAACTCTTGGTGCTCCCAGTAAGTATCATAATATAAGTATTAATTTCTGGAAGAAGAGAATAGTTGACATACCATAAGGACAAGAATTAAGCGAGAATGTGATCCAATGTGAGAGAAACAAAAAGCAAGAAAACAGTGAGTGAAAGAGAGAGACACAAACATGAACGTGGTCCGTCAGCAGTAGTTTCAACATCTAAGCAAGCAGTAGATTGTGTATATAAACACAGTCTGGAAAGGGCTGCAGGCTACACAACAGATTTTTCTTCCTCCAGTCCTTCTAACTGAAATCAGCTGTAACATTAGCAACAATACTCCTTTAAACACAAAGACCAATAGATGCATTAAGCAGCCACAGAGAACAAAACACTGTTGAGGGCATGTGAGTATATAGTTTATAAAACAAATACTAGAAGTAAATTTGTTGTTTATTTTTCTGTTTATAGCTTTATGTTATATGTGTTTTAAGATATTTGCTTTTGCTCTTTATCTTATCCATCAAATTTTACCATACACTGCTAAGAACAGACTTTACGTCTCAATACAGAAACCTTGGGAATGATACATAATCTGTATTTATATATAGCTAAAAGCTCAGAGTTGGAACTGAGACAAATCTGGATAGCAATGATGGCTCTCTTATCCTTTCCACCAATGACAACATTGGGCAAGTAATTTGAGCCTCATTTTCCTAGTTGTAAAATTATGATGACAATAATAGTAATTATCTCACATTGTTCAGGTAGAAGAGAAGTTAAATACTCTAATGAATAGAAAATACTTAGTACTGTCTCAGGTACAGAGGAATCACTCAATAAATTGTCAGGGTTAGATTGATTGTGCTTTCATTACATTGTAAGTCTCATAAATTCTCTGTAAATCAAGTGCTGTTATTTCCAATGTGCAGGCTGGGAAAGAATGAGAATATCAGGCTAAGCTTCTTAATATCACAAAAGCTGCTATTTTTAAAAAAGGCAAGGGTGAAATAAAAATGTGTATTCTCATTTTCAAGGGTTTCTAAAAGAGAAAATATACTTGTACAAATAGTACTTTTAGTGAATTTATAGTTAGAAACTACCAGGTAATGTTAAGAGAGATTGATTTCAGTTTTGTATCTTCACCAATAATATAGCATACATGGTCAGTGTAAGGAAAATACACTAAAGTCTTTGCATATTGGGAGTTCACTCATTATTTCCTTAGTAACTTTTTCTCTGAAGAGACATGTGATTTGAAACCACATGGACATTTTTGTCATTCTGATTTGAATAAGTTCAAATGTATTCAGATAGGGTTTTATATTCATGTAGCAGTTGAGTGTGCATTTCCTCATATCTTTAGAAAAGTTCAGTGAGATAGATAACATTTCTCTTTTTAAAATTTCATTTTATTTGTCATTACTATTATCTTTAAATTTGCTACAGAGCACATGTGCTTACCAGATAGAGATGGGGGAGTTAAGGCAGGAGACTGAGAAAGCAAACCACCAAATCCAGGACCCAAACTGCTATTGGCCAAGTGAGAGTCCAGCGTCTAACCACCAAGCTGTCTGCTGGCCTTGATAACATTTCTCTTATTACCGTCTTGCATTTAAACATAATACAGGTTGCAGGGATTGCTCAAATAGCAGGGGAGCAACAAACCTAACATTATAACATGCATCTTACTTTTGGGTCCATCATTTTCCCTACTTTATTTTTTTTCACTACTAAAACTGGAAGGATAATAAACATAGCATTTTTAATTAAAATTTATTTTATTAAATTCATTAAAATTTTATTTGGAAGAGTAATTGGAAAATTGTATAGAAGACAGTAAAAGAATAAAATGTTAATGTTAATAATCTGTTCTCTGTAAATCAGGAAGGTGAGATACAGTATCATCTACTAGGGAAACTAACAAGAGTTACAGAATCATAATTCAAATATAATCAGATGTATCTTTAATTTCCTATATGTTATCTGCATGGATTATTTTAAATTAGAAATTTGAAAAACATTTACTACACAAAGAAGAACATAAAAAAACTGGCATAAATATTAAACCAAATGAAATAGATAATGACTGGAATTTTAAACATTTTGGTGAATTGTACTTTGTTTGAGTTTTTGATAAGACAGCAAAAATATTTCATATATTTAGGTAGCCTATTTTGCTAAAAGTGAATTAAAAAAAAACACTTTAAGAACAGTCAGGATGCTAGCTAATTTTCACATCTGTTTTATCAACTAGCTTATAAATGAATACTTTCATTTCTAGGGTTGGAAATGTGAATGTCCCAATTTGTGACACAAAAAGGTAGACTGTTCAGATATTCAAATTTTATAAACTACATACATTATCTGAAATTAATGTATTCCACTATCACATGGATATTTATTTTAGAATGTTTTTGAATATTGGTGTATATTCAGTTTGGATACATAGCATTGAAAAACACTAGAAAGATTTCCCTATACAAAAAGTTATACTTTGAGTGAAGCCTTAAGATATTAATAATTATTTAAAAAAAAACAAAACATAATTTACCTCTCTAAAAATGTCACAGTTAAATTTCCATTCACTGTTTTGAGAAGTAGTATTAATGTACTGGCATTATGAAGTCAGAAATACTGAGCTAATTTGTTAATAGGATAATATATTTCCAAATGAATAACAATTACATGCTTAATATTACTCTATCACAACACACATGTTAAACATCTTTGATCAAATAAACTATTTTACCCATGCAATATTTCCCCCCATACTAACCTTGTCCTAAAGTTTGTAGGATGAGGATGTCCATCGTATAAAGATAAGTAGTCGTATTCCTCTTCTAGAGCAAATGACTGGAAAACAATTTGTATTCTATTTCGTTCTTCAGCTATTATTACCCATGTACAGTTTGCACCATTTGGATATCCATATGGAAAACCAGGGCTTTCTATAGTGCCATTAAGTCCTTTTAAAGTTCCACCACATGTATAAATAAATCCTGCAAAAAAAGACAAACTGACTTTAATATTACATGAAATAAAAAGTCAGAAGACATTATTTTGAAAAAAATCTTTAGTTTCTCCAATATGAATGTTTATAATAATTTTGAAAATAGGGGCCAGCAAGCGGTGTGGTGGTTAACACACTGGAATTCCCACATGGGTGACCACAGTTCAAGTCCCGGACATGGCAGCTTGCTCTCTCTCTCTCTCTCTCCCTGTCTTTCTCTGGCAAAACTCATGTAATAACAATAATAATAACTATAAATAATAACATAATAACATATAAATAATAACAATAAATAAAATAAATAATTATTTTAAAAATAATTTTTAAATGATGATTTAAGAGCTGAGTTAAAAAAACATATATAAGATGCAAAACATAAGTTATATAACATATAATATATAATAACTATAAGCTATAGAAATGTATATGCATATGTAAAATATACCTCAATAGATATCATTTGTCATACATATTGAGGTTAGTAATTACAAAATATTTGATGAAGTAAAATTGTTCCCACACATCTGACTCATTGTCTCTTGTACATTCCAACAGATAAACGCAGTGCTTACAGATGCTATCTGCTCTCAGCTATTTCCAATAAAATTGTGAAACCTTATCAACAACACTGATAATTAATTTTTTTCATGCCTTTTGGGTCTCAGATATTAACTTCTCTTTTTTTTTTTTGGCAAACCATACTAACTTTTTTGCTATAGCTACATTTCTACCATGACAGTTTCCTCAAAACTTTAAGAAAACTAACTAACCCATAGTATAGGGGAAGAATTTTAAAACTCTCCAGTGCTCTACCTTTGAGCAAAGTGTTTGGCCCATGATGGGCACAATGCTAAATTAGCGTCAAAATAAAATCTAAAGTAGGGAGAAAATATATTAAGTACATGGTCCCAGACCTCTGACCGTAACCGTCTGAAGAACTGCCGTGCTCATTCTACGGAAATCTCAGTGACTGAAAGCGACTCCCAGAGATACCTAGAAAACTTACTATTCTATAGTCATTTGTAAAACATAAAACAGTAAGATTAACACAATGGTCAGAGAAGATGATCTCAGCATTTTTCTAGACTACAGGGTCTATCGGCACGCATCCAGGGTCAGAAATTCCAATGACAGCTCTTCACCCAGACGTTATTATCCACATCTGTACCTTCCAAGGTAAAACTTGAGTGCCAAGAAGCTGTAAGTCAGACATACTGGACAAAATTGAGAGAGACAAGTCCATACTATGCAAAGCAAAGAGCTGTGTGGAATTGGGTATAAAAATACAGGGAATTTAGAACTCCTTACTCTCTGGGAAGAACAGTGTAAATATATTTTATGTAGGTATTGTTATCTTTGGAAAGTAAGAGGATTACTTACTTTTCATAGCAGCCTCTCTTTTTGTTTTTTTGTTTTTTGTTTTTGTTTTTGTTTTTTTTTGTGAGGTTAGGGAGTATGCACGTCTCATCTGAGCCACCCTGTGTTTCAGAAGAACTGACTCTGCTGGCTGTAGTGGCGACTGTAGCTCAGGCCTGGGTTAATCAATGTAATCCTATTTTTTCCAACACATTTAACTTAGAGATCTACTTTTCTGGTTTTCTTTTTAAGAATTATTTACTTTTTTATTTTAAAAAATTGTTGTTATTAATTTTTTAAATTTGATCAGAGAGAGAAAGGGCAAGTGAGAAAACAAGCTGCCAGATCAAAGACTTGAATTGAAGTCAGCCATGTGGGAGTCCAGCATCTTTTTATTTTTTTAGAGGTTTTTGCTATAGGGCACCTGTGCTCTCCAGAAAGACAGAGAGAGACAGAGAGATAGAAAGAGAGAAATCACCCCCCCAGAGGGGATGGCCATGCCACAACCCCTTCTCCTCCCTACTCCTCTCAGGATCTTGGGCACACATGCACACCCGCCCAGTGTGAGTTTAAGCCACCAGGTCCGGGACTCGAACTGTGGTTGACTACATGGGAGTTCAGCGACATAGCCATTATGCTAACTGCTGGTCCCTGGGAGTCCAGCATCTTTAACCACCATGCCACTTACCAGCCCTAGATCAACTCTTATCTCCATATATGGCAAACTCCTAAATTTGGAGTAGTCAGTATGTGATACGACGCACAGTTCTTATTCTATTATCCTTTAAAAACTTAGCAGAAAATTGCATCAGGTAGAAGTTTTTTGCAAATCAATATTTGTGTATATTTTAAATATTTTGCTAATGCACTAAAAGTCAAATAGGGCATTTTATGATTTTCAAAAATAAAGAAATAAAAGAAAGGTCCTTTTAAAATTGCTTCTTGCAGAGCAATTACTTTGAAGCCTTAGGTTAATTAGCTATCACCCATTTCTATTAGTTTTCTGCCTGAACAGCTTCCAATTTGAACTTCATAACTACATGCAAGCATGAATCCCTTTAGCTACAATCTGATCTATGGGCTGTTTCATATATTCTCAAGCCCCATAACCCTGATGGTCTTAGAAAAAGGACATATGTTCTAAAATAACATGTTCAGCTTTGTCCACTAATTTGTCAAGGGCCTGCTGATTCATGCATTTCAAATTATTTTATTTTTCTCTTTAGACATATCAAAAATTACACCTATTTTTAAACTTCCTTATTTATATCCTTTATTTTCATTTTCAAACAAAAATATCTAAGTAAAATTAAACCTGATATAGTCATAAGAATGAAGTTTAAATTTTTTACTTAAAAATTATATCAGAAGTACATAGAGCTTTAAAACAACATATCCCCTCATTCACTTACACTTCATGGTGATTGTCATTTTTGCCAGTTCACTATCACTCTACACTTTTTCTAGGCACATTCACATATATGCATATTTTTATGCATTCATTATACTTTTCCCAAATTGAGTCAGTCATTAACTGCATATTTTTTCCAAATCTCCATATTTATTACTTTTTCTTAATTACTGATATTCTCCTGCATGCAGATATATGAATCTACATTCTTCTTTAATGACTACATAGCTACATAGCAGGCACTATGCTTGTATTATAATTTTACAATTTTTATGGAAAGCTTGCAACAGCTAGAGGAAATACACCAAGCCCGAAGTTCTTCAAACAAATTATTTCCCCACCCACAATTTTGTCACTATTGGATTTATCTTGCAACTCCCTGGAAAACCTATTCATAGATGTTGTTGTTGACATAACAGAAAGATCACTCCTCAGTTAAAGACCTATTCTCAGAGCATTTGTTGAAAAAAATGAGCCATAATTACTTAATATTGCTACTGCCTGAACTACAGTGAAGGTTGAAATGAACAAGAACCTGACCAAACCTTGAAAAGAAGATATGGAGGGAAATATGCCCATAGGAAGTTTTGAAAATATCTAACATATTCCTGAATTTACGTCATGCTCAGGACTGTGTGCATGCAGAGAAATGATTTGAGAGGATCCGGATTTCTCACCTATGGATGGCTTGCAGTCCTGTCTAAAGAAAAAGTAAAAGCTAAAACTGATTTGCAAATTGCCGTAATGTTAAATGTGAACTTAAATGCACACAGGTCCCATTGAGATAGGGTGGAAGGAGTTGCTGCATGATGCTGGAGACCTTATGAAGGTCCAGGTTGTGTCCTGGGGCTACGTGAACATGACAGGTGTGCCCATGGGGACAACTGTGATCATGGCTGGCTACAGGACATGAAGGAGGATCATGATGGGAAGATCCTGATGAAGATGCCAATCTTAATAAATAAATATGCTCTAAAAAATGATATAAATGGGGACCAGCAAGTGGCGTGGTGACTAACTCTCTGGACACTCCTGCATGGCCAACCACAGTTCCAGTCCCAGAACTGGTGGCTTGCTCTCTCTCTCTCATCAAATTAAAATAAATGAATGAATAAATAAATTTAAATAAATAGTTCTCTTTAAATATAATAAAAATACTGTGGGTGGAAAGTGTAATATAATAGAAATTAAAAATTCACCAAAAGCATCTAATAACTGATTTGCATTTAATAAGGAAGACACAATGACCTTGAAGATAAAGCAACTTAGATTATCCTTTTGGAGGAACATATAGAAAAAAAAAAAGAAAGAAAGAAACAGAGCCTCAGAAATCTTTGAAATGTTATTACATTCTCATAATATGCACATACCTAACAAAAGACCTAGAAGAAGAGGAAAAAGAGAAGAGGCCAGAATGAGTACTTTTTAAAAATTTTTGCTAGAAGCATGTGAGCTCATGGTGAGGCAGGATAAGTGAGAAAGCACCTCCCTTGGGTGTGCTTTATCACAGTCCAATCTCCATTTCTCCCTACTCTTGGGATTTTGAACAATCACACACATACCCCCACATGGTTTTCAAGCCTCTGGGTTCAGAAATCAAACCGTGCTGTCAGCCATGTGAGATCCAGCCATCTTAACCACCATGCCACCAGCTGGCCCCAGCATGAATAAAAATAGAGAGGCAAAGCATTAATGGGACAAAGAAATGTGGTATTATCTGTTGAAGATATTTTATAGTTTTATCAACTGGACTAGGGAGAAATGTTCACCTGTTGAAATATTCACTTTGTAGGATAAATAATGTGACTGAATGTATAAAAGAAAATTAAATTTAAAAAATTAAAATAAAAAATAGCCAAATATAATTGTAAATATTAACCAACACATCGAAGAAAACCAGATTCCAAGAAAAATGCACATTTAGACATGGGAAACTACTGAAAGACAAAGAAAATATTGAAAGCAGCAAGAGAAAATAAAAGTTTCATCATATAAAGGAAACTTAGTACGATTTAAAGCCGATTTCTCATAAAAACAAAAACAAAAACAAAAAAAACTGATGCCAGAAGCCAGTAGGAACATATATTTAAAGGGCTAAAAAAATTAATAGATAACAAGAACATCAATATCTAAAAGAAATATCAAAAATTAAAGAGAAATTATGACATTTCCAGAAAAAGAAAGAAAAGCAAAAATTTGTTACTGTCAGACCTGTTTTATGAGAAAAATTGAAGTGGGTCCTCCACATTAAAAAGAAAACCACTGAGCAATAATGAAAATCCATATAAAAAAATAAAGAGCACCGGTAAATTAGCTGTATAGGTTAGTATCAAAAAACACTTATGTAGGGAACCAGCAGTTAGCATAATGGCTATGTCACTGGACTCCCACATAGTTGACCGCGGTTCGCATCCCAGACACGGGGTCTTAAAACTCAAGCTGGGTGTGTGTGCGTGCGTGCCCAAGATCCTGAGAGGAGAATGGAGGAGAAGGGATTGTGGTGTAACCATCCCCCCTGGGGGGTGATTTCTAGCTTTCTGTCTCTCTGTCTCTCTCTGTCTGTCTGGCGAGTGCACGCACCCTATAGCAAAAATCTCTCCAAAAAAAAAAAACATACAAACACTTATGTATATTTATAACTTTTATTTATCTACATAATTTTTAAATCCCCAAAACAGAAATTATAAAAATGTGCTGAATAGTTTATAATATATATAAATATAATTTATATGATATAGTATTTATATAATAAAGAGGTGAAATGAATGTTTATTGCAGAAAATTTTCTGTACATTGTAGAAATTAACTTTATATTAATCTGAACTAGAATGTTGAAACAAAATGCACTACTAAAAGCTATTAGGTTAATAATAATTTTAGTAAGATGTCAAGCACAAAAGTGCATGGTATATGTATGCATAATCAATGAACAATACAAATATGAAATTAGAGAAACAATTTTACAAAGGCATAAAAGTGGATATTTAGGTACGTATTTAACAAAAGACAGTCAACACTTATATACTATAAACTACAAAGTATTGTCAGAAAACAGGAGGACAATTCTGAATTCAGAACACTGTACAAATAGTTACTGCTAAAGTGTCTGCCTCTCTTAAGGAAACATGATATGGTAAATTTCCCATGTATATTCTTTATTTATGAATGCATGACAGTTGGTCAAATTTGTTTAAAGAAATATTTATTTAGTATTATTTATTATTATTGTTTTCCATTTTGATATGGGGTATGTGTGCTCACTAGACAGAGAAAATTTGAACTGTTCCAGGATTTGAACCATTCAGTTAGCCATGTGTCTTAACTTCCACACCACCTGCTAACTACTTACTTTATTTTTTATTGCCTATTCTTCTTTATTCTTTGTCACTCCAACGACCTTCTCAACATCTCCTTCAACAACATAAGTTTTAATTCTAAAAATTTACACCTAAATTATTTTTATAATAGTCAACTAAAATAATTATTCAGGTAAATGCAATTTGCAAAAGATTCACTAGTTCAAGTCAGTATCATTTATTGAGCATGGTTAGATCCCAAATTCTGGGCTGGATATTAGGTGTAAAAAGAGTAGTGTAATAACATTTTGACCTTTTCTTTTTTTTTTAGAGAGAGGTTTTTGCTATAGGGCGCATGCACTCGCCAGAGAGACAGGGAGAGACAGAGAGATAGAAAGCGAGAAATCACCCCCCAGAGGGACTGGCCATGCTGCAATCCCTTCTCCTCCATTCTCCTCCTGGGATCTTGGGCATGCACGCACACGCGCCCAGCGTGAGTTTAAGCCACCGGGTACGGGACTCAAACCGCGGTTGACTACATCGGGAGTCCAGCGACTTAGCCATTACACTAACTGCTGGTTCCACCTTTTCTTTTTGATAGAGCCTTTTGCTATAAGGCACTTAGATCTTACACTCACCAGAGACAGACAGAAAGTGAGAAATCACCCCCCAGCAGGGATGGCCATGCCACAATTCCTTCTCCTTCATTCTCCTCTAGGAATTTTAGACATGCATGAACAAACACCCAGCCTCAGTTTTAAGTTGCCATGTCTAGGATTTGAACCATGGTCAACTACATGGGAGTGCAGCAATGTAACCATTATGCCATCTGCTGGTCCTAGCATTTCCACATTTACACTTTAGATTCTTTTCTTTTTTTTTTTTTTTTTTTTTTTTGGGGGGTTTTTTGTTAGGGGACACGTGTCAGACAGAGAGAAACAGAGAGACAGAAAGTGAGAAATTATCCCCCAGGAAGGATAGCCACACCACAGTCCCTTCTCCTCCATTCTCCACTTGGGATCTTGGGCATGCATTCACATGCGCCTGGCTTGAGTTTAAGCCACCGGGTTTGGGACTCAAACCACGGTTGATTACATGAGAGTCCAGCTACGTAGCCATTATGCCATCTGCTGGTCCCTACACTTTAGATTCTAATGGTGGAAACATATGTAAACAATTTGCAAACATATGTGATAAAGTTATAACTGGAGTCTATGAAAAACCATGCAAAATATGGGGACTGAGGAAAATAAAGAAATATTCTAATTTGAGCCGATTCTTGCAGGAGTTAATCTTTTGTTTGACATTTTGTTTCTACTCTTGATTTGCAAGACTCAGAAAAATATACCTTTTAAGTTTAAGAAAGAAGATGAGATTGTTCAAGGGATATTTTCTAATGTGTATCAATCATATTGGCAAGCTCTAGATAGCCTTTACATTTCTGACTGTGCTATTTTAGACTCTTCAGCATATCAATATAGCTGTTCCTTTGTTTCTGAATAGTGAGAAAAAAAAATACATGACTTACTTTCTTGCATTCATTAGGTTCTTTATGTAACATAAATATTACATTATATGGAATTATCCACTTATTTTGAGATCACCAAGGGCATTCATTGTTTTCCATAATAAAGGAATTCTCTGAGTTACAGAAGAATCCAAACATTTCTAGTGATATTTGAAAGATTTTTTTTTTTTTTGGAGAGGTTCTTGCTATAGGGCACATGTGCTGGCCAAAAAGAGAGGGTGACAGAGAGATAGAAAGCGAGAAATCACCCCCCAGGGGGTGGCCACACCACAATCTCTTCTCCATTCTCCTCTCAGGATCTTCGGCACGCATGCACATGCAGTAAGAGTGAGTTTAAGCCACCAGGTCCGGTACTCGAACCATGGTCAAATATATGGGAGTTCAGCAACATAGCCATTATGCCAACTGCTGATCCTGATATTTGAAAGATTTTAATGTGAAAACAGCAAGAGAAATGTGATAAATTAATCAGTAGTGAATGAACACAAGGGTGAATCTACCTCATAAAAGTATGAATAATAATTCAATAGAAAAAGTCTATCAGTCAGAAAAATGAAGCAGCCCTACACAAATATTATCAGATTCCATGTAAACGCTAGCCTGGAATGTCAAAGGGAAAGAATGCATGGTATCCTATTGTTTCTGAGCTTCAATGAATGATTTTCTAATGCCTTTAAAAAAGTCAACTGAAAATCATGAGAGCTGAATTATATGTACAGATCATTTGTGGGTTTATAAACAGCTCTTCAGGACATTTTTGTAAAGACAAAGTTAGGAACAAAGCTACAATAACAGTGTAATGTAAATTGCTTTTAGGTTGACCTGATTAACATACAAATATTCAAGAACAAGTATAATTTATTTAGTATCGAGAATAGTCATCACATAAGTATCATGTTAAGATATATTAGCACTGCAAATTTAAACTTTCACAAGTTGTTAGTTTTATTAGGCATTGACCATAAATATTATATCTCATCCCTAAGGATATATGCATTATATCATTTTTTAAATCTAAACTAAAGAAAGATTTTAAGTCCATTAATATGATGCTTGTCATCCTATTTTTCTATTATGAATACCTTAATTTTCTTCAGACCTTTAGCCACTAAAATGGATGTTAATTATAAATAATTATACCCTATGAAACTTAGGTTCTCTGAACTTAATGCCTTTGTCATAATTCCAATGCCTTGATATGCTCTAAAGACTTAAAAACCTCAATTTCCCATTCTCTCCAGACTCTCCTAATAATTTTTCTCTCTCAGAAGTTTATTTTATTTTTCTCTCTCTCTCCTAAGAAAGAGCAAGACATAGGTCCCCTTTACAGGGTTTCATCACCCCATGATTTCCCCACCCAGCTTTTCAGATAACCAGGATTATGAGCACATGAGTGTGCGTGCTCGGTGTGTTTTAGTTAACTTAGGACTTAAACCACAGTCTTATATGTGGCTCCAGCATTGCAGAGTGGTACCCACTCCTGTACCACTACGGTCAGGCTCTTGAAAAATGTTTGTATTGACTATTAGTGTGTATTACTCTTTTCCTTTATGAGTGAAATATTATCTACTTGTATCTAATGTTATTTCATAATATTTAATGTCTTTCATATTTAGTAGTTTATACTGTTAAGAAAGAATACTTTAAATTTACATAGGACTGTACTTTATCTCTTAACAACTATGTTATACTTTTTACCATTTATATTAAGAATGGAATACCTCACTCTGAGAATTAGTAATAATAAGTGTGTAACTACCAGAAAGTTGGAAAAAGTAGCTATTATTTAATCTTCTGGAAATTATACCAGTTATGCCTATTTGGCTTTGAATTTGCCTCAGTTCTACATCTTTCAATTTATTTGAGGTATAGAATATTTGTAATATCTCTAAAAATATTCACCTACTATTTTTTCTAATGGTATTAAGCTATTCTTATATATATATATATATATATATACACACACACACACACACACACACACATATAAGAGTTTATATATATGTAATATATATATACGTATATATTACATATGAGTTATATATATATATTACATATATATATAAACTGTTATTTATTTTCCTTATCAATCATTTCCACTTTGCATAATAATCCCAAGCATAGGGACCAGCAGTTGGCATAATGGTTATGTTGCTAGATTCCCATGTAGTCGACTGCGGTTTGAGTCCCGGACCCGGTGGCTTAAACTCACTCCGGGCGCATGTACGTGGGTGCCCAAGATCCCGAGAGGAGAATGGAGGAGAAGCAATTGTGGTGTGGCCACCCCCCCGGGGGGTGATTTCTCACTTTCTGTCTCTCTGTCTCTCTCTGTCTGTCTGGTGAGTGCACGTGCCCTATAGCAAAAACATCTCCAATAATAATAATAATCCAAAGCACAAAAAATGACCAGATAGATAGGTACTTCTTATGGAATGCCCTTTAAATTTTCTTTAGTCCAAACTAAGATCAGGCTAATTCTTAAACAGGCAAAACCCAACAAAATATTGCTGGCCCAAACTGAGGTAACAGTGAACTAAAACTTGCAGTCTGATTACTGTAGCTAAGCCCCATTCTGTACTGTGAAAATGGACTTCTGTACTAAAATATTGATCTTATTTATTTTTAATTTTTAAAAATGCAGTTACTGTAATACGTTCAATCACTGTATATCATTATAGCTTACAAAATGAATTTTCCTAGCATGAATACACTGTACATTAGTCCAGTTAAAGATATTATCAAATGCGTTATCATCAACAGATAACTTTCCATTTTTGTGTCCCTTAAATGTTTTCCTTCTTTCTTTTTT
>NW_006159462.1:1129285-1154538 GCF_000334495.1 Tupaia belangeri chinensis
ATATATATATGCATATATATATATGATGTTATAGTTCAATATAATAAAATTGATTTTTACATATAACATGAATACATAAATAAAGATTTTGGGGTCCAGCCTGTAGAAAAGTGTTTAAGCCCTGCATATAGGAACCTGACCCCATATTATCAGATTATCAGTCATGGTGTCCCTTGCAGCCCAGGCAGCCTGAAAAACATGCCTCACACATGTGCATATGTGCCCAAAACCATGATGCGATGAAGAAATGGAGGAATAATTATTGTGACATTGTTCATGTCCAAACAGGGGTGCTTTCTCCTCTCTCTCTCTGTATTTCTCGCTCTAGATGAGGTATGCACCCTCTGGCAATTAGAAAAAAAGATACTATCATATTAATTTTAAATAATTTACTATCCTAAATTCAAAAATGTTTGAATGTTAGTTATTCCTTTTCCACACCTTTTCCATCGAACTTTCTTTGTCCTGAGTGGCTGTCCCATGAATGCATCACCCTGTCCTTACACTGCAGGAGATAAAATTTCAAGAGAGGTGACTAATGATTGCCCTCCTGCCCTCAATACTGAGTGCTTTTACTGGCTGATTTTTATATTTTCAACTTCTTGGAAGCAGCTCCACTTCTGCAACACTAAACTACCTGTCTTCCAAGAACAATGTTTTTCCCTTTAATTCTTCAGCCTTAGAGGTGATACTGATTCTCTCTACACTAGCCTTTAAGTGGCTCACAATCCCTGGTTGATCCAAACGTCATAATGTATAATCTTTGTTAGGAACAGTTTTCCAACAGTGCTTTAGATCTTTAGAGTTTTCACAGAATACGGTCATTCCACTGAGTCAAGGAGGCAGATTTCAGAGTTCAGGGTAAATAGAATAACTAGAGTTTATAGAATGGAACATTGAGAAGATAAAGTTGGAAGGAGAGAGGAGCCAAGGAGCCCATGTACTTTTTTCTATAAGTTGTTGCTGACCACAATGCTATAGATGCGCATGGCAAGACCATCAAGTATTACCTGATAACAACTACTGTGGGATTTATTATTGGAACACATAAAATACAGGTTGAGCGGAATTAAGGAACTGTAGTCTAGAGAATCATTAGGGTGCTAGTCTTTCTAGAATAGCAAGGTCTAATTAGCCCACTGTTACCATTTTAGACATCTAGCTGAGACACCAGAAACCTTGTGGATATAAAACTGTATCCTAGACTATACACTCTGGATTTTCCACAGATCCCACTCACAACATGTAAAATAAAAGCAACCCAATTAAATGTGAAAAGTTAGTAATTCTAAATCAAGAATACTCTTTGGAAGAACATAGCAGAATGAAATTTTTCCACAACATATCATTACCAATATCCAAAAAAAAAAAAAAAAAGGAAAAAAAGAATTGATACAAATTCAAAGAAGCAAGATAATGCACTTTGTTGTCAAAGGAAAAGATATAAAAATGGAAAAGGAGGAAAATGAGCAAAAGTAGGAAGATGAGGAGAAAAGAAAGAGGAAAAAAAAAGGAGAGGGTCAAAAAGGATGTGGAGCAGGAAGAGGAGAAGGAAAAAAAGAGGGAGGAAGCTAAAGAAGAGGAAGATGAGAAGATGAGGAAATCTAACTCAAGATGGCTCTGCTATTGGATGTAGCAGAAATGACACTAAAATAGCTATTCGAAAGCAGTTTAAAATCTTTTAAAGCATTTATTTTATTTTAAAGTTTATAACGCTACTCTAAATTATTGAAAGAAATGATATAATCCTAATTAGTTAACCAATAGGGAATCTTAGCATAGAAATGAAAGCTATTAAAAAGAACTAAAGAAAAAATCTAGAATCTAGTGGATAGCCCTTATGTCAGATTGTAGAATATGAAAAAGAAATGATCAGTGAACTTGAAGACATATCAACTGTCCACTTGAAGACCATAGAGTAAACAAAACAAAACTGAAACAAAATGAGGATTTCAGAAACATGTGGACCAGTGTCAAAAAGTTTTAAATAAATGTCAATGGAGTTTTGTAGGAAAAGAGAGTGATTTTGAGACAGAAAATTTAAAAATTTTTAAATGGTAGACTTTTTCTTGTATTACAGAAAGCACAATTATAGATCTAAGAATGGTCTGCAGGATAAGCAACAAGAGAACACAGCTAGGTAAATTGTAGTCAAATGCTGAGCTTCAAAGTTAAAGAGAAATAAATGGTAAGTAGCTAGAGGAAAAAAAAAACATTAAATACAGGGTAACGAGACGATGAAAAATTATAGGTTTCTCATAAAAAATAATTCCAGTCAGAATACAATGGAAAGAAAATTTTAAGTTGCCAAAATTAAAACAATTCAACTTGCACTGAGCAAAACTATTTTTAAAGAATGTATTTAAGACATTTTTTCAGATACACGGAAGCTGAAAGTAATCATTTTCTGCAAACCTGCACTATAAGAAATGCAAAAAGATGTCTGTCAAGCAGAAGATAAATGGTACCACTTGAAATTGGAACCTACTAAAGGAATGAAAAATGTCATAAATGGTAAACAAGTACTTATTTCTAAAAGACTGTTTCCTTTTTTTTTGTAATTTATTGAAAAGTCAAATGGTTGTTTACAATGGTTTATAAGAAATAAATGTCTCCACAATTTCCCCCAAAGTAGGCGGGTAAATTAAATGGACTCATGCTTATTAGAGTTGATTATACTTATAAAATGTGATGTCTGAACTATGTAATGAGAAGTAAGGAGAGGTAAAGGTTAAGTAGGAAATGTAAAAGGAGGAGAGGAGAAAATGAATTTTGAACAAAATACATAATTGACATATTTTCCTAGAGAGTACATGAGCTCACAAGAGAGAAATGACGAGACAGAGAGAAAATGAAGAGAAATCACCCCTAGTTGGACGTGGCCATGCTGCAATCCCTTCTCCTCTATTTCTCCATCCTATCAGACTTGAGGACACACATACACACTTGTCCAGCATATTTTTCAAGCTGTCGGAGCTGAGATTCAAGCTGTTCAGTCAGTAATGGGAGATCCAGTTTCCTTAACCTCCAGGCCATGTGGCTGGTCCTCCTTTTCATATTCTTCATAAGTCTATAGTTCTTTCTATAATAATATACTAAATTCTATATTCATATTTTTCATACTCAGTTAATTGGGTTGTCAGAAAAGTCATCACACATTTTTTTGCAATGACAAACAGAAAAATACATTGTATCTTTTCCAATGACCTAATATTAATCTGAGTGCAGAAATGACAATTTTCAAAGAATAAGCACAGTGTAGAACAAAACCATTTTAAGATGTAAAATGTTCTCTTACTCTTCAACTATTTTATATCTCATATTTTAGTTAATGCCCTTGGACTTTCCCATTAACTGTGGCCACTTTGGATTTGTAACTATATACAACTCTAAAACCTAATGGATTTCATAACTATAGAGTATCTTATTGCAAGTTGATACACATATATTAATTTGTTTTTCCTTTTAATTTAGACTCCAAAGTCCTAGGGGACAAAATTAGGTGTTCAGTGTCTTTTCTTTTTCTGAGAACAGTGCAAAAATGATGAAAACACCTGTTAGGTAGTGGTATGGAGTTAGAATTCCTTGAAAGAAAATATTTAGGGTTGTTGGTCTGAGAGTTTGTGTTGGCTTTAAAATGAAGAAAAGTTCTTTTATTTCTCTGGATTCTGATATTTCTCCACATGCACCACAACTTCCTAGTCTTTTATTTCTTAAAAGTGTGTGTCGAGGGTCAGCAGTTGGCATGGCTCTTAAGGTTCTGGACTTCCACGTGATCACAATGATTCTAGTACCAGACCTGGTGGCTTGCTTCATCTTTTTCCTCTCTCTCCCTCTGTCTTTCTCTGGTCAAATTGAAAATAATAATAATGATGATAACAGTAATAATAATAAAATAAATAGTTATCTAAGAAAATAAAAGAAAGAAAGAAAATTACTCTGGTTATGTATGCATGCATGTCCAAAATCCCAGAGAAGAATGGAGAAAAAGGAATTGCAACATAGTCATCCCTTCTAGGGGTGATTTCTCACTTTTCCTCCCACTGTCTTTCTTTGCCTCTTTTAGGCAAGTGCATGTGTCCCATGGCAAAAATCTGAAAAATATAAAATAAAAATTTACATCTGAAGTTGGCAATTTATTTAAGATTTTTTTGGGCATGATACCAACAAAAACTACAGCAAGCATATGCATAATTAAGTAAATGCAAAAATAATTAGCATTAGAGATGTGGCTTCATATTCCAGCAACTGGTATTTATACATTGACCTAGCCACCTATATTGTCTGAGGTAAAACTCTCTCCTCACTAAAATAGAATACAGTTTTTACCATTTATCACATAATATTGACATTCTAATGAGCAATAAAATGGATATTAAAATAAGTGTATGTAAATTTTTGTCTTGTGATACAATAATAGTAATTAATATTTCACTGCATTTTACAGTTTACAAAATATATGTTTTGTTTTTGAGTTTACTATTGGATTTTACACACTCCTGCTGTTGACAAGTTTTATATAGATTGGTGAGTTATTAATCTTCTTTGGATAGCAATTTTATAATAAAAGCTATTTTTTTTTTCCCCCAGAGGATGTGTGCACTCACCAGAAACAGAGAGGGAAAGTGAGAAAGTACCCTTATCCTATGGGGAATGGTCACTCCACAATCCCTTCTCTTCGGCTCTCTCCTTTCTTTTGGAGTTTAGGGCATACATGCACTTAGCATTTTCTCAAGCAGACAGGCTGGGACTCAAACTGCACATGTAACCATGAGGTACCCAACTGTTTTAAACACTGCACCACCAACTGGCCCCTAAAATACTTTAATAAAAAATAAAAATTATATATAAGCCTAACCACAGTGGTACACTGGTAGTGCCTGTTTCTGCAGTGTTGGAAGCCATATTCGGTTTCTAGCTTGGCCTGTACATACTTGGTACCTATGAACACATCTGTGATCCTGGATGACCAGAAAGGCTGGAGGGAGGGTCATGATATGAGATACTGTTGTAGGTGCTCTCTTTCTTTCTCTTTCTTTCTCTTTTTTTGCCTATCTAATGAGAGAAAGAAACTTTAAAATAAGAAGACATGATTCTTAAAATAATTTTAAAAATTAAAACATTAAAAAATACATATATTATCTCACAAACTGAGGCTTCATCAACTTTCTTACTCACATCCTCATTCAATTTATGAGATAATGTATGTATTTTAAGACTTTATGCTTTTTACTTCTAAATTTCCACAATTTAAAGAGCAACTCATTACTTGGTATCTCAACTTTCTGAGTTTCCAACCACCCTTTCCCTCAAATTTCTTCTCTCATAAGAAATACAAACACACTTTTAAGCCAAAAATGTAAAATGAATAGGCTCAGAAAAAAAATTCTGGATTGACAGTTCAAAAGATAGTTATAAAGGGAAGAATCAAAAGCTCCTCTGATTCTTACATCACAATTTAAATAAAGTTGTGTTTCTCTGATTTAAGTAAAACTAGTGGACAAATGTCAAGAAACTATATGTATATATATATGTTTAAAATGAAACTATGTTTGTCTAACTATATTACTATAGACATGACTGCTTTTTCAGTTTGTAACTGTTCTTCATATGTCTGTATCTTCTTATCTGAATATTTTTACCCGGCTTTGTTGGGGTGACCTTTATCCCGTTCAATCTAGATACTACTCAATTTCCTAACTCCTGTAAAGTATTAAAGTAAGAAAATGTGGGGAATATGCAAGAAAATCATCACAAATCATCAAACTTGTAAAATTATCTCTGTTTATGTGCCAATGAATATTGTCTTATGCTTTGTCTTAGTTAAGAATACAAACAAGTATTCTTCTCTCTAATCTTTACACAGAATTTACAGCTTTAGGGTATCAGCAGAAAAACTAGTAAGATTTTGTGTGACATTTAACTTATTTTTCCACCAATTCTTCCTTATGACAAAATAAAGATACAGCAGGCAATGGGATTCACTCAGATTACTATATTTGAGGACACCATTAATTTAATTACCCCTTTCCTTATACTTTACAAAATCCAGAAGTGTCTCACAGCCCTCCAGACGTGAGCTGCCTGTCATGTCTTATTGCCTGAACACTTCTATTAAATAAATAAATAAATAAATCTTTGCAAGAAAGCACTGAGCTGGAAAGAGCAGAGAAAATATTTTTATATCAATAAGATAACTGAAAGGCATTCACGGTTGTATTTTCCAACTTATCTTCCTTTGACACTTCTTTTTCTTCAGTGTAGCAGCAATAATATGATTTTCCTTCCTTCTTCTTCTTTTTGTTCCCTGCACATCTTAACTTACTGTTAATAATAACTGTTCTGGTTATTATCTCCTTCCACACCTCATGGCTCTTCCTTTAGGTCTGGAGTCACTATTTACTTTTGAAGAAATAGTACATTGAAAGGCATGGAAAGGTGAAAATCAGGCTTTTTGTAATTCCAAAGAGTGGAGGTTACAGCCCTTGGCACATCAGTTGACAAACCAGACAAACCACAAGGACTCCTGAATTCCCTTGCAGGCTTGCTTCCTTGCATGGTTTGGAAACCAAGAATGTGAGTGACAGCTAAGATGACATTACCATTTGGGGGACACAATTCTGCAGGTGACATTGTGCTGGAGAATAAAGAAGGTGAAAGATAAATTGTCTCTGAATTGGTTTTCATAGCACTGAAGGTGTATTTTAGTTTAACAGTAGTGACAGTCCAGCTCCAACCTGCTGACAGACGGCTGCTAGCAAGAAGATATATGTGAGAGTTACTGTCAAGATACAAGCTTTCACTTTAACCAAAGAACATTTTTTAAAGAGTATTTCAAAGGATGATGAAAATAAAGAGAAATGAAATTTAACACGTACATTATAGAGAGTATCCAAGAGCTGAAAGCAGGACTGAAGTTAGCAAAAGGAAGATAACTAAATTGCATAGGAGTACATGAACACCTCCAAGGAAAAATAAATCCTCACAAAACAGGGTTGATGGTGGTCATGAACATTGTATGGATAAGAGTGCCCAGTAAAAATGGCAAAGGTACTAGGTAAATAAAGCTGAGAAAGGCAGTCAGCTCTGGCTCTGGCCAGAAAATTAGAAAAGATGTAGAATGAAAGTAATTTTAATATGTCATGACTTCGATATGCCTTAACATACTACTTATATCTACATCTAAATCTAGAAACAGCATTGAGATTAAAGACCATTATTGATGTGAGACTGCCACCCTTCTAAGGTGTTTTATATGCACTGTCTTTACCCATATTTTTGTCCCATCATTTGAGGCATCTGATACTGTTATCCTCATTTCATAGAATAGGAAAGAAAGCACAGGAAGTTTACATAATTCCTTAAAGTCACACAACTTTATACATGGTAGGTAGAACCATGGTAGCAAGCAGAAGCAGTTCAAACCCATGGCCCTTGCTCTTAAGCATTTAGTGCAACTTCTGTTTAAGATGTGAAATCATTCCAAATCTTAAGATGCCTCTCTGTACCAGGGCACACAGCTTCGGGAGGCAGGGATGAAGATGAAAAGAGGCATATTGTCAGGCATAACAGAATCAACGGTGGAAATCAAGGGAGCAGGTGCGCTTGTGTGATTGAGAGAGAGAGAGAGAGAAGGCAGAGTGAGTACATCTAGACTCTCTTCATATTCAGTTGAAAACATTTTAGTATTCTTAATTAATTTCAGTTGAACAGGAAGAATTAGCCATAGAATGCTCACGGAAGCAGAGTTTGTTTATTTTTGCTTTCATTAAAGCTTAGATTTATTAAAATCCATCCTTTTCAATTTTAAGCTTTCATGTATTACATAGAATTTTCAGTGTGTTTATAAATTAAAATGAATTCATTTGAAGACCTTGAAACAATATGTATCATGCTTCATATAATTCTGCCTCTTTGAAATACACAGATGCTCTTCTGTTCAGTTGCCAAGTAGATTTACTTAGTTTAGGTCCTGAATAGTGTTCTTAGTTTGGTATTTGATCATTGATCTATATCTGCCTGTCTATCCATCCACCTGCCCTCTGCATCACACAGCTAATATTTTTTTTTGCCTGTGGGGGAAGGTTTCTTTACTGCTCTCACAAAATTTATGACTCTTAATCTTTCATCATTTGTTTTATATACTCCATCTACCAGTTTCTAATACTAACTAGCATATGTGCCAAAGGAACACATAAACCATTGAAAATGTTTGCAATTGTAAAATACTAGACTAAATATAGGAGATTTTTCTCTCTGCATGGGATAGTTATAACATTTATGTCTTATAGCAAAATAATTGCTAGCTCATGAAATTTTATTATCACTATCAAAAAATGGAGAAGATAGACTAAATGGCATAGATGTTAAATGCATTTGTAGTGAATGTAAGCTATGTGTCTCCAGCATATATACAGGACTATACAAAGAAAATAGTAAAAATTTCTTGATGTACCATATCGAACTGTCACTCTGAGGAATAACCTGTTTATAACTATCTATTATCACCTGTCCTTAAAATGATATATTTATCTCAAAGTATATAATAATTAGAGGACGTTATATATTTACCTTGAATAATAAAATCATTATGGTTAAAGAATACAGTTACTTTCTGCTTTTAGAGTTGATCTGAAAAATAGGTCAATTCAAAAGACACACTATGGTAGATTATCATCAAATCATTCCTCTTATTGCTGTATATTTATACCATTTCTCCCATCAAGAGGCGAAATCTGGCCAATCAGTGGCATGGTAGTTAAGACAGCTGGATCCCACATGGACAACTATGCAGTTTGATACCTGAACCTGGCAGCTTGAAAATCACACTGGACATGTGTGCAGTGTGCCCAAAATTCCAAGATGAGAATGGAGGGAAAAGGACTATGGTGTGGCTGTCCCCCCTTGGGAGGGGGAAGGGAGTTCTCTTTTGCATGCACAAATGCCCCACAGCAAACTGAAAGAAAAAAAAAAAAGAGGTAAAATCTCTTTATCTTTCTTGAGTCTGGGCAGTCTGTTTAACCTGATCTTTTCCATAGAATGCAGCAGAAGTCTTTGCCAGTTCTAGATCTACCTCTTGAGAAAGCTGGCAGTTTCTAGTTTCAATCTTGGATCCCTAGACCACCATGTCACAAGTGTAACTACTTGCTGAAGAAAGGCACAGCAGGATATGTGATAAAGCCATCTTGGATGTTGCAGTCTGAAGTGAAGGTGGCTTCACTAGGGACCCCAGAAAACATTACATAGAAGAGAAGTTCCACCCAGTGGAGCCTAAACAGCCCACACATCATTCTTGCTGTAACCCACTAAATTCTGAGGATAATTTATTACCTGACATTACATAGCTGACACATAAAGGAAACTAAGAGACAATAAATGAACCTAAAGTATTGACTTAAACATTCTTCAGGGATTCCAGACCCTAAAATAAAAGTATTTCTCCAAATACAACATGATGGAACTGTTATCGTAAATTAGGAAGAGCCTTTTAAATGAACTTAAGCAACTTGAATTGATTGAAAAGTGAAACTCAACAAGATGCCAATTATTAATGAGTCACTTACAGCCACTTCCTTTTTTACAACTTCATCCATAACATGAAGATCAAAATCTTTTTGATTTCTCTGGAGAATTACCCCTGGTCTTCATTCCTCCTATGTAACTCTTCTCCAGTTTATTTCTAATTTGATGCTTTCTAAAATATAGATGAAATCATGACACATCCTACTTCCTATTCTTCAATGGCTTTTCATTACCCGAACAATTAAAACCATAGTCCCCAGATATTACAGGTTTCTAGGATCTCATTCTTCTTTCATATCTTACTCTATATTTAGTACTCTCTCTTTCTATATTTCCCTTCTCCCCTTACACCTAATTTCTACATATTTAAATCAAAGAAGAGAAGGGATAAAAAAAAAGAAAAAAAATACTTGTACCCTTTGGCACATAATGCCATGCACTCAAGTCTGAAGCATTATCCTATCTCTAAATTGCCACGGCGTCAGGCATGTGCACCCACTGTAGCACTTACCAAGCTCCATTACTGAGCTTCCTAAGTACCTGGGGATAGCTTTTAGTCCTTTATCCCATGACTACCTTACTGTCAGGAACTAGCAAATATAGTGCTTGTTGTATGAGTGGGTGAATAATAGATGAAATGGAAAATGTGTGTGATAGTACTTTATAAAGTTTTTAAGTGCTTCGCAAATATTAATTTGGTGATTTCTCCATAACAGGTTGTAAAAGTAGTTACTATAAAAAATAGACTGAAACCCTAAACAGCTAAATGGTTATATGGGGGGGAAAAGGGGAAGTGCTTACATATGCATATAACAGAGGCCTGATTGTCCTTGCCTATAAAATAAATACAAAATGATTTTACATTCTTATGTGTAAACACTAGAAAATAATAAAAAGAAAAAAATACTTACAACTTGACTATAATGGTTTTAAAAGTTATTTGGGGAGAATTGGAAATATCAAAAATGAAAAAAATTCAAATTATTATTTTTTTTTTTTGGAGAAGTTTTCGCGATAGGGTGTGTGCGCTCGCCAGAAAGACAGAGAGAGAGAGAGAGACATAGAGACAGAAAGCGAGAAATCACCCCCTAGTGGGGATGATCACGCTGCAATTCCTTCTCCTCCATTCTCCTCTCGAGATCTTGGGCACGCACGCACACACGCCCAGCGTGAGTTTTAAGCCACCGCGTCTGGGACGCGAACCGCAGTCGACTACATGGGAGTCCAGTGACATAGCCATTACGCTAACTGCTGGTTCCCAAATATATTGAATAAAATAAGAAGCATGCATTTAAATTAAGAGATATTTACTTTAGTCATTAAACTGAATTTATTCACCATCAATATGAGAAAATATTGAATTTCAGCTGTTGAGTGTTTCTTTTTCTTCTTTTTTAAGGTTTTTGCCATTGTATGTGTGTGTTTGTTGGAGACAGAGAGAAACAAATACAAGGAAAGTAAAAAAAAAATCCTTTCTTCTTCATTCTCTCCTTGGGATTTTGGGCAGGTAGTCATGCACTGGGTGTGATTTTCAAGATGCCAGATCTGGGACTTGAACCATAGTTGACTACATAGGCATGGCAGCACCTTAACCACCACACCACCAGCGGGCCCCTGTTGAGTATTTCTTCAACACCATGCATTGTACTAAGTACTTTGCAGACATTATCTAATTTAATTACTAGGAAAACCTATACAATAAAGATTAACATCCTCTTTTGTTTTTTAGTAAAAATTAAAATTATCCCATGTTGGCACAGTTGATAATTGGCAGTCATACTGAAAATTTCTTGTTTAAATTGTGATTTTTTTTCATAAATAAGAATTAAAGACAGAATGAAACAATGGAATTTCCTACATATAAAAATCTTTTAGAGGAGCCGGCAGTGGCATGGTGGTTAAATGCTCTGTGATCAAGTCTCTGACCTGGTGGCTTGCTTTCTCACTTTTTCTCTCTTTCTCTGTATCTCTCTAATCAAACTAGAAAATAATAATAATAATAAAGTTAAATAAAATAATTATTTCTAAAAAAGAATCTTTTAGAAAAGGAAGTCACCAGGGACCAGCAGGTGGTGTGGTGGTTAAGGCGCTAGACATCCTCACATGACCAACCATGGTCCAAGTCCTGAATCTGGTGGCTTGCTTTCTCGCTTCTTCTCTCTCTCTCTTTCATCAAATTAAAATAAATCAATGAATAAGTATAATTAAATAGCTTAATTTTTTTATTATTTAAACAACAATATCCCTATTAGCACAGTAGTTTTACTTTAGCTCTAATTTCAATGAATGAATGTCAAATCAAGAGACTCATTCCTGGGGGGAAAAAAACAGCTGTTCTTAACATAGTTTAGGTTTATTTCTTGCCATTAAATTGCAAGAATGTGACCTTCTGTGAATTTTTTTTTCAGTTGTAATTAAGGTAATGATCTTGAGAAAAAAAATTATCCTACATTAGAGCAGGGAGTATAGTCAATGATGTGTCTCCTTCAAGAGGTAGAGAGAATAAGACATATGGAGACAGGGAGAAGACACATGGAGACCCAGGAGTGAAGGTTATATAGACACAAAGGAGAGACTAGAATTATTCTGTCATAAACCACCTGGCCACACCTGGCACCAGAGAAAGGTGTAAACAGCAAGTCAGCATTCTCTCCTTTGAGTTTACAGAAAGAGTATAGCCTTACCAGCTTCTTGATTTCAGTCTTCTGGCCTCCAAAGCTGTGAAAATATAAACTTCTGCTGTTTTAAACCACCAAGTTTATGGTAACTTGTTATTCTGGGAAAGAAATTATTTCATATTTCCACACGCCACCAAAGGGCAACACTATGCCTATAGTCAAGAACCAAGTGGCTTCCTTAACTATTTAGACAGTTAACAAAGAGTCTCTTAAAGAAGTGACATGTAAGAGTGGATCAGAAGTATTTCAAGCACAATGAGACATATAGTAGAAAGATTAGAAGGGGGCCAGCTGGTGGCATGGTGGTTAAGGCAGCTGGATCCATAAGACTCTCTGCACAGTTTAAGTCCTGACCTCAGTGACTTGGAAAACACACTAAGCTCATGTACATGCATGTCCACATAACCGAAAGGGGAAATAAAGGAGATTGCTGCATGACCATTACCCATGGGGAGTGCTTTCTCACTTTTCTTCTTTCTCTCCATCTCTCCAGCAACTACACAAATGTGTGGATAGTGGTCAATCTGAGCAAACAGGTTACCTTTAGACACATGCAGAAATGGGGTTCCACGAAATTCATTTGCACAAAAATGAAATCATTTACATGTAAGAATTCTAACTGCCCATTGTTGATACTGCAAAGCAGTATAGGGCTAAAGGAAGCCACATGTGTTTATCAGATTTCACCTCAAAAAGATCAGAGAAACCACTGGTGCCAGTCATTTTCTCATCTTCAGATGATTTACATTAGAAAACAATTGGCTTTGCATTCCATTTCCTCTTCCCCCTTTTTCTGCCCTTTAAAAGAATAAGCCTCAGGTCAGTTCAGGGTCGCTGCTTTCTCCATCAGAGAAGTTGAGACCACCCATTCCTCACTTTTCTATACTTCTATGTCTTTGTGTATTTATTTTTATGTTTATTTCTTATCCACGCCCCCCCCCCCGAAAAAATGGATTCTTCCAGGTGGGTCCCAGCACATACACTCTAGCAAATTGAAAAATGAAGAAGACTAGAAGGAACAGATAATACATAGACTAAAATGAAATTGCAGGATAGAAAGAAATTCAATGTGGCTAAATTGCAGCAGGTGGTGGAATATAAGAATCATGTAGCTTGAGAAGATGGAATCTTCCATAGCAGCTGAGAACTAGTGCTTTCTTGGAATAAGAAAAATGATTTTCTATGGAGAATTCATTCTGGTAGAGTCCCATCTTTCTGTCTGTCTCTCTTTGTCTCTTTCTTTCTATCTCTGTCTTTTTATTTTTTAATTTTTCTTTTTAAAAAATTTCTAAGGTAAAGTATTTTTTTCTTGGCTCAGAAATCCTCCTTTATCTTGCTAATAATATCCTTTCCCCCACTCATTTAGGAAAGGCAAAAAGGGCAGACCTTCAGAAGACTGAGTCTTTCATGGCACTGAGAACTAGTGCATACCTTGTGGTTTTTTCATTTTATATTTTAGCAAATAAATAAATAAATTTTTAAGTTTTTTTCTAGATCTCGATTTTTTTTTTTTTTTTTTTTTTTTTTTTACTTTGCCACTTTGCTGCTCAGCCTTCACACACTGAATGTCTAAACAGGTCTAAGTGAAATATAGCCAAACCTCCCAATACTATTAGGATTAACATATTCCTCAATTCCCCCTGAATCTGCCACACAAAGGGAGAAAAATGGAAAGGCTAAAAGTTTGCAGATCACCTCTTCCTGCAAGCATCTGATCATTCAGATTGAACTTCTAGAAATTAGGAAGAAACAAATAACCCATCAGATGACTAGAAATCACTGCATAGTCACAAGAAATATGAAAAACCAAGAAAACACCTCTCCCTCAAGGGAAAAGAATAACCTTCATCCACAGACATTAAAATGGAACACATGGAAAAATCTGTTAAAGAATTTAGAATATTCATAGTGACAAAGCTAATAGACATGGAAAAGAGAGACAATGAACTCCAGAAGAAAAGAGACGGTGAGTTCCTGGAAGTGAGGAAGTTCTTGCGAGAGCTGAAAGAGGAAATACATGTCATAAAAAGGAATCA
Organism: Tupaia belangeri chinensis; assembly: GCF_000334495.1. NCBI lineage: Eukaryota > Metazoa > Chordata > Mammalia > Scandentia > Tupaiidae > Tupaia > Tupaia belangeri. The sequence continues at coordinate 1,143,522 of NW_006159462.1, forward strand.
AATGGAACCATTGGAGCTGAAGGGTATAACACAGGAAGTCAAAATTTCCCTTGAAAGTATTGAAAGCAGAGTAGATCATACAGGATATCGAATCTCAGATATTTAAGATGGAATTGCTAGACTAATAAAATCCACCAGAAATACTGAGAAAATAGCGCCCCCCCCCAAATGAGAATAATAATGAGAAATACTAGATACCATTAAATGTCCAAACATCTGGATAATCAGTATCCCAGAAGGTGAAGAGACTCTTAAGGGCAAAGATATCCATGAAATCCTGGAAGAAAACTTTCCAAACCTAGAGAGGCATTTAAAGATCCAGACACAAGAAATACAAAGTACTCCAAATAGAATCAACACAAGAAGATCCTTCCAAGACATATTATAGTCAGATTGACCAAAACCACAAAGAAAGATACTAAGATTGGCAAGAAAGAAACATCAAGTTACTTACAAAGGATATCCCATCAGACTAACAGCAGGTCTCTCATTGGAAACAATGTGAGCAAGGAAACAATGGGAAAATATATTGAAAGTGTTGAGTGAAAAAACAATTTCAACCAAGAATACTATATCTGGCAAGATTATCCTTCATATGGGAAGAGAAGACAAGAACATTCTCAGATAAACCCTGAAAGAATTTGCCAACGCCTGACCAGTTTTCCAACAAATTGTGAAGGGAATGCTATATCAGGAAAACTAAAGTCAGACCCACAGAAATAATAGTTTAAAAACAACAACAAAAATGACCAGCTTAATGGTAGGGACAAGTCCGGAGTTGAACATTATCTTCCAGAATTTAAATGGAAAGATTGGACCATAACAGAAGATTAAGTACATGAGCCTGAAATAGAATTTTATGACTTTTGCCCAAAACATTACTGATCTTCTTCTATGCTTTATTTTCCAGAGTTAAGAATTTTTGTTTTGAGTTGTGGACAGATCCATGTATCTACTATTTGAACAGAATCCAACCTGTTTCCTGGCATTGAGTCTGAAGCAAAGTTCTCTTAACATTGTTGATTTTGATTTATTTAAGCTATGACTGCCTTTCTTGAAATTAAAAAAAAAATACCTATTTAATGATGCCAGCAAGCTACCAAGCCTCAGCTAGGTGCTACTTTATAGTATATTCATTCTACTCATAGAGTTTCATGCCTAAAGTCAGCATGTGTCACAGATATGTATATATCAACTGAACTTGCTATTGAAAATATTTAAATTAAATAAGATATTTGTGAATCAATAAAATGTGGAATCAATAAAAAAGGAATAGAAAGCAACTGTAGATACTAGACACAATGTGGGAGGAAATGGGAAATGGCAGAGGGTGAGAAATAGGGAGGAAAATATAAATATACAACAAGCAAGAAATGGAAAATTATTTGTTGATGATAACATGTATGATTAAGCCAGTATACACTGTATTCTGGATGGGAAATCACATTTTGTATGTCATGATGATGTTCAGTGAAAGACTGTACAATAAATAAATAAATTTTTAAAAGAATCATGTGGCTCATGGGGAAGCAAAGAAAGCCCACATCATTGTACATTTATGTACAGGTAATCAAGGTCTTTGGATTGCATTTTTTATTTAATAGAACCATATAAAATAATTTAATATTTGGAGTGCAAAGCTAGGGGTGACAAGAGCAGCAAATATTGTCCCAATGTGTGACATTAAAAGGTAATATTGGAAGCAGCAGATGGCATAATGTTATGTCACTAGACTCCCATGTAGTTAACAGTGGTTCGAGTCCCAGTCCCAGAGGCTTGAAACTCACTCTGAGCATGTGTTTGTGTGTGCGTTCCCAAAATCCCAAGAGGAGAATAGAAAAGAAGGATTTGCAGTGTGGCCATTTCCCCTGGGGGGGGAGGGTGATTTCTTGTTTTCTGTCTCTCTGCCCCATAGCAAAAAATCTCTCAAAAAATAAAGAAAGAAGGTAATTTTAATTACCACATGTAGATCACAAACTGGAAGTTAAAATGGTGAAAGAAGGGAAATAAGAAAATAGGCTTTTGCATTTGTTGAGGAGAGATAATGGTAGGTTTTTGAGTAAAGCCAATGCTGATGGAGAAATTTCATTCTAAAAGAAATTTTTTAGAAGTAGGATTTGATTTGCTAATAACTTTATCCAAAGAGAAAGGAAAGTGAGACATCAAATCTGCAATAAAAACTAGAGGATATATAAGGAATTTTTTAAAGTAAGTAATTTGGGATGGAAGAATTGAGAAGTGCTCCTCAGAGGAACAGATTCTTTCATATATGAGTAACAGTGGCCTACGCATAATTAAAAAAAAAATCTTTCGATATGAATGTTGAGAACAAGAGACTGTAGTAAGGAGAATGGTAGATAAAATATTTTTGTACTACTCTTCCAGCAACATTAATTTGCAGTTGAGCTGTTTATAGTCCTTTGACTATAAAGAGCAGTAATTATATACAACACTGAAGTACTAAATTATTCAATTGCCTTAAATTTGTTAACCTCACTTTCTTTTATTGTGTGCTTATTCTAGGTCCATTTCTGCACCCAAGACATTTTTAGATTTGTTGAAATCTGGCATGAATTTATTAAAAATAAGTTCATTTAAAGTTATTTCTGCATGATTCTTGGAAATATTTTTGCCTTCCTCACCAATTCTACACAATGACCTCATATGGGTCCTGTTAAAATGGATTTGCCCTTTAGACAAGGTTTCTTATCAGTTTTTCACACTTACTAGAGAAGACATTTTTTTCCTATAAATAGTATTCTGTGATTTAGAGGCTTATGCTATTCTAGTTTTTTTAAAAAATCACTAGCTAGAGTACAGCTTTAAGAATTACTTCATTTTAAAAAAGATATTGCATATTTTCTGCTTGTCTCAGTGACCTACTTTGCTTTTTAAAGCTCTCCATAAACTTATTCCTCTTATCTCCTAGCTTTCTCATAGTATCTGTTTTCCTTTTAGCAAAGTCTACTTTGTTGTTATCTACAATAAAGGAATACAAAGTTATAAATATCCATAAATTGTCCTTTGTACACATCTGAATCACCTATTTGAATTAATGAAAAAACACAGTATGTACATAAAAGGAGATGCCAGGTAAAATCAGAACTCACTGTGTCAAAGAGAGAGAAAATGTCCCTTTGACTTCTGCTTTTTTTAGATAATACTCTAATTTCCATCCAGAGCATAAAATGATTTCAATAGGGCACTTTTCGAAATTGGTCAACTTAGTTTCGTACTCTTGAGTTTGAATGCCTGAATGAAGAACTCTTAAAAAATATGTAAATTAAGTTAAATAGAAGAGATTCAGCTATTAGGCCAGAATTTATTTACACTATCTAAGGGAATCTCCTAGAAATTCAAAGGAAGAGCATCTAAGGTATATAAAATAAAGGATGAATCATAAAATTCTTTCCTGAAAATGGAGCACAGACTAAGAATGGAGCCAAGTTATGAAGGGCATAAATAAACAGGTAGTAGATGATGATCTGGTTAAACTTGAATGTTTTAAGAAATTTCCTAATTAAGGGGGAAACAGAGCTATGAGTTGTGCAAGTTGAAACTTTACAAATGTAGTCAAACATAAAATTGAATTTAAAATGATATTTCAAAATGAATTCATATATCAAGTTATATATAATATAATTTAAATGTATTATATGAACAAACATTATATTTAATCACTTGAAAATTTCATCAATATTTCTAATTGTGTGTGTGGCTGGGAAGCGCATTCCTACACTTTGGTTGATGGATTTTTGTCAGTTCTGATTGCTATAACATATTCCCATAGAATGGATTACTTAAACATTACACATTTATGCTTTTATTTATATAGCTATTGTTGCCCATAAATATTAGCTGAATTTGAATTGAAATAGAATCATGTGTAAAAATGTATAAGATTAATATAATGAATTGTAAATCTAAACATAAATATCCTTATTCTAGTACTTAAATAAAGGTATTTAATAAAGTTAAAATTTACACCATTTTTTTTTCTTTTTTGAGAGATTTTGTTATAGGGTGCATGCACTTTCCAGAGAGACTGAGAGAAACAGAGAGACAGAAAGCGAGAAATCACCCCCCAGAAGGGATGGTCACGCCGCAATCCCTTCTCCTCCATTCTCCTCTCAGGATTTTGGGTATGTGTATACCTGGCATTAGTTTCAAGCTGCCTGGTCAAGGATTGAATCACAGTTGGTCATGTGGGAGTCCAGTGCCTTAACCAGTATGCCACCTGCTGACCCCGTTACACCAATTTTTAAAGCAATGTTTTCTGCAATACTACTGCAATAGTTTGTCTGGATATGTTGATGACATCTGCAGAAAAAATAAATTTTCCCATAAAATGTGTTTGCAAAATTCCATTAAATAGGGACCAGCAGATGGTATAATGGCTACATCGCTGGACTTTCATGTAGTTGACTGTGGTTCAAGTCCTGGATCCGGCAGCTTAAACATACTGGGTGCGTGTGCATGCATGTCCAAGATCCCAAGGGAATGGAGGAGAAGGGATTGTGTCATGGCCATCCCCCCTGAGGGGGGTGATTTGTCACTTTCTGTCTCTCTGTCTCTCTCCATCTGGCAAGCACAGACACCCTATAGTAAAAACCTCCCCACCCAAAAAAAATACATTAAATAAATATAGATAATATGGATGATAATATTCATAGTCAAAAAGATATAATATGTAGTAGTTTCAAATCATATTTGACCATGAACTCTTTTTTGTATGTTTGATTTTTTAAAAACTATGCTAAAACATCACAGTCAAATAAAGATGATCATAAGCAATTTGCAAACTGTTCAGAATGTTTAAAGGTCAGCAAGTGGAGGATAGTGGAAATGGGAAGGTAGAAATTGTATTAAAGGATATATATGAGAGAGATTTATAATGTTCTTAACATATGTCATTTATCGTACCCTCTTGACTGTGTGTGTGTGTGTGTGTGTGTGTGTGTGTGCATTTACAGGCATACATATTCTTATATGTATAAATGCATAAGAAAATGTCTCAATAGATGAAAACTGAAAAGAAAAAGGCAAAAATTATGGGATATTTGCATCAGTGCCAAAAACAAACTATTACAACCTGTTACATTATTTTTTAAAAATATCAGTTTTTAAATAACATATGTGATTTCTTTAGTAATGCCTAATGCCAATCTTGTTTCAACATTTCTAAGTACTTACTTTGCATTACATTGCTTAACCCTTTCCAACATAATATGAGTCATTTGTGTGTTTTTTATTCCCATGTTTCCAGATGAAAAAATTAAAGTTGAAAAAATTATGTAACCTTTCCTAGATTACATCAAATAATTAGTAGAATTAGACATTGAACCAAATATGCTCAGATTAGTTGCTATTCAGTATGGTAGCCACATGGTACATTCAGCACTTAAAATGTAGCTAGTATGGCACCTACATTATATACATATATATTTTAAATTTAGATTAAATTTAAAAATCAAGAAGTTAATTTAGCCAGTAAACACAACTTTGTTGTATTGATAGGATTATATTTAACTTTGAATATTGATTGCTTATTATATCATGTGCTTATGTGTAACTACATATTAAGTGCCTAAATTATTCTTAGAAATTCATGTAAATACATTGTTAATCTAGTGAATGTCAACAGATGGACGATTTGCATATTTTTTTAAGAACCAATATAAACTAGGTTGATTTGCCTATGTTATTCAGGACACACATCGCCTGTGTAAATTGTAATTGACGTTGAAATACTTACTAATAAAATTATAACATAAAGAAATTACATTTCTAGTTTAAAGTAAATGAGGAACAATTTTTAAATTTTAAACAAAGAAATACAATGTATGCAGAATCAGGAGGAAATGCAGCAGTAGCTGGTACTGCAGACAGAATAACTTAAAACAAAAAAAAGAGGAAATGGACGCATATTGTTAGATGGCATGTAGTTCATTTCTCCATGGGGATGACGACTTATTGCTATATAATAAAATGAAAAAGCTATTGTGTACACACACACACACAAGAAGGTGGATAATATTAAGAGACACATTTCAGGAAATAAATACTTAATTTGATAAGCAATTCCTCTCAATGGCCAATAAAAAAACCTATGAATATAGTCACCTGGTATCTGAATTAAATATAAAAAACAACACCTATTTTCAATAATTATTTTAAAAATCCTTAACCTTCTACTTTGTCAGCTATGCTCCTCTCTCAAGATATTGAACAAGTAAATAAAATGTTACATTTTTAGTTCTCTTATACCTAAAATCACAAGGTACAAAACAAGTCATGGATTTGTGTCTTGGCTCTCAGAGACAGTCGTGAGATCCCAAGAAGGCTTCAAGTTCTTCATTTGTAAAATACTCTGGATTCTCTGGAGATATTTCCAAAATTGTAGGAGGTAAGTTAGTAGTTTAATTGTCTAGTTAAAGAAGAATTAAGGAAAACTTTTCTCTGGAGTGCCTGTGAACCTACAGGATTTCCAATAAAGGGAAGGAGTGACAGCAGTTTGTAGACACAGCTCAGATGGAATGGGAAATAGATTTATCCCCTGCGAGTTTGAGGCAGCTAAAGTGTGATTCATACAGGGTGGGCAATCCTGAAAGAGGGTAGGAACAGGTACCAGCAAGCATTTAGCTAGTCCTTGGCAGTCTCCAAATAGGAGAAAGCAGTTTATCTTTCCAGGCTGTGCCTCTGAGAACCATTTCTCATAATGCATGGTGGTTGTAGCAAGCACTGACTTACCCTAGAAATGAAAGGTTATATATATGACAAGAACTGAAAGATTTTTGGTCCCATATTCTATATTCCATAGTGTGGACTGAGGCTTACTAGGTATATTCTGAGTTAGGAAAAATAAAAGTGGAGGAGTTGAGATACAATCTACATACAGAAAGTGTCAGACTTAAGATTCTGAAATCAAATATAAATCTGCAAAATACAATAGTGTATGTGTCATGGGCTAGCTTAGATATACCCACCACTCTATGGGAAATTCAAATCCAAAGCCCAGGAAAGAGGTAAAAAGGATATGTTTATGTGTAGGGTAAGTCGTGGGTTTCTGAAAAAGTTACATTTGCCTGAAATCTGTCCCTAGGAATTAACTATCATTGGCTCTACCATATATATTGGATATTTAATTTTTAAATATATATAACGCTTCTGGAGAAGTATCTCTGGGGATTCCAGGATAATGAAGATGGTAGTAGGATTGGGCAGAAACAGACAAAACTTCTAAAGGCTGTCTAAGGTGAGTCTAACTACCATTAATTCTGGATTTAGACAAACCTGGGTTTATAGCTCACTTCAGCCCCTTATAGCTATAAGATATTGAGCTTCTTCTTCAGCCTCTATGACCCTGTATTTTCTCAAATATAAAGAAAGAAAAATAATAATAGTACTTACCTCATATTTAAGTGTAGAGGAATTAGGATATATCAAGAAAGTTGTACAGCGCTTAACCACATCGATTTATTTTGATTATGACCATGTGGTAGAATATTTTATGTATTCTGTGCTTGATGTAATGTATCAGTCAACACTGGGACATACAAAACCGATGAGTTTATAAACATTTGTTACCTAAATATTAGAGCACTGAAAAGTGACTTCGGTCTCAGTGAGATTTCCTTTCCCATACTAGCAATGTGAGGCTTAAAAAAGTCACAAAAACTAAAACATATATAATAAAATGATAAGATTATTTAAAAACTATTTCACTGAAAATAATTTACTTTGAACAAGTGATTGAATAGTTTTAATCAGAAAAAGATGTACTTATGAAATTTTAAAATTTCCTATATCTTATTTTAGATGGCAACCTTATTAAATATTATATAACAGTAACCAAAAAGCTCCATCTGCTGGCTTTCGATTTCACTGCAAATTCATTGTGATTATATCATTTTCTTATTTGATTTCCCTCCTCCAACAATACTGTACATACAATTGCTTCCCCATTTACTAACAACCTTACACTTTGGCTACGCTTTTGCATTTTAAATTCAGTACTCACATGTCAATAAGCAAAGTAACTGATAGAAAAAGTGCTCATTCCTTGATATAAACTCAACTTAAACATTTTTGTAACTAAACATTAAAGCTGTGAAACTCACTATATCAGTGGAAGAAGACATTATGATGTGTAAATGTCCTTCACTATTTTTAGCAAGAACATTTCCTTATGATGTTCACTGAATACCTTCATTATTTTTCAATATTTTCGACTTTCCATTGGCAAAAATAAAAATAAATTGCTTACATAATTTCCATGTTTTCAATAAATTGTCATAAAAAGTTAGGCATGACTCTTTTCTCCAGCATGTAGCTTTAAAAAATAATTCAAAACGTATGTAGTCAGTAATATCATAGGTCATCTAGAATTTTTATGTATAAAGTTGTAATTTTAAGCAACTGAGCACTTATGACATTTATAAGAACTGTATCAATTTATAAGCTATTAAGCACAATTCATAATATAAATCATATGGGCAGAAAATAATATCCCTAGTTTATTAGTGACAGGAAATATAATTCTTATACAAGCAAGTCATAATATTTCATTGACCAATTTAAGCTATTGTCAGTGTAATTTCCAAATTTAAGTATAAAAATATTTTAAGAACTAGAATTACATCAAAGGGAAATTGAGACAGATCTTAATAAATATATATATGATCTCTGGTTGGTAATAATCTACATAAATTAATTATCCAGAAGAGTATATATCTCTCCAAAGCATCTTGAAAAATGGCATTTGTAGTTAGAAATGGGGAAAGGGTACATTTGAATTTAAATTACACTTGAAACTAGAATCCAGCAAGTCAAATATTTTTATTAAAAAATTATTAAATGCAAAATATGTCCCAGGAATTCTACAAGGTTTGGAACATAAAAGATTAAATTAAATATAAATATAGTCCACAAATTCAATATCCTTATGCTTTTATTTATTTATTTTTTTTGCTGATGGAGAAAAAGGGGGAATAAGGATTATTTGATAATTGTAGCAAAAGAAGTAGACATTGAGTTATATGGGCCACAGAGAAGATGCAGAGAAGAAAATTGAAAATATTTTCCACTAGGTAACCTCCATGATTAAAAGTAAGGATATTATATTTGATTTTCAAATGTCCCTTTCTGGAATACTTCTCAATAATGAAAAGTATTTGCATAAAAGTTGAGAACATTTCCCCTGTAGCTACAAAGTCACCATCCCTGGTGCCCTGTGGGTAACAAGACTATCACAGTGTGAAATTGTATCATTTAATATTTTAATGAGAATTTTTAAGCCCAAGGCAAACTATACAAGCAAGACAGCTATCTCTCCCTTCTCTTTATTTTCCCTTTTTCCTTTTTGTAAGTGTTGTGAAAGTGACTTCTTGCGTACTCTTGAGATTTTGTTCTATGTGATATCTGTTTCGTTAGTGTAACATGCCTGTCCCTTCTCAATTCTCTACTCTAGTTCCAAACAGAAAGTAAGAGACTTAATCTGGTATGATGAGAAAGAAAAACTGGACATACATAACCACTTCTTTCTCGTGTCTTCTTTTGGGAGATGGTTATTCTATTTCTGTCAGTAATTGAAAAGACAGTCCAAAGTTTTGGTGGTATTTATATTTCAAGTCACAACACAAAGGAGATGGGAATTTTGAATCTTCTCTTCCTTAAAAATACTCTTAATCCAGAATATTGACCTATTGCTACCACCTTCCTCTCTGATAATTTCTATCTTGTGTCCAATGTTTTGAACTGTTTATAATTTCTATTAATTCATAAAATATCATTTTAAGGTGTTAGTTATTTTTTTAAATAATGATTTTATTTAACTTTACTTATTTATTTTTAATTCAAACAGTGAGAGACAAAATAAGAGCAAGAGAGACAAAGAGAGAGAGAGGGAATGTGAGAAAGCAAGCTGCCAGGCCCAGGACTCAAACTGCTGTTAGCCATATGGGAGCTCAGTGCCTTTAACCACCATGCCACTTGCTAGTTACTTTACAGCATAATGGCATGTTGTGCATATTTGAACCACATATGTAAAGGAGTGAATAATTTATATTAACTACCTAAATGCATATTTTAATTCACAATTAAATTGTGGTGCCAGCCCATGATGTGGTGGTTGGGGTGGAGGGTCCCACATTTTCTAACTTAAAGTTTAAGTCCTGGACCTGCTGGGTTGAAAACACTCTAGTCACACATACATGTATCCCCAAAATCCCAAAGGGAGAGAGAAATAGAGAAGAAGGGATTGTGACATGACTATTCCCCATAGGAGATGCTCACTCACTTTCCCTTTCTATCTTTCTTTCTCACTGTCTCTCCCCAGTGAAAACATGTGCCCTCTGGCAAATTTTTCTTTAATTCCATATATAAGTAAAAAATAAGTTAAAATAACTGGAAAACATAGGTGAGACTTATTTTTTGAGAGAGATTTTTGCTATAGGACATGTGCACTCACTGGAGAGACAGAGACAGAAAGTGAGAAATCACCTTCTTGTGGGGGATGGCCATGTAAAAATCCCTTTTCCTCCATGCTCCTCTTGGGATTTTGGGTATGCACGCACATGTACCTGGAGTGAGTTTTAAGCCACTGTGTCAAGGACCTGAACTGTGATTGACTACATAGGAATGCAGCACATTAACCACTGTGCCACCTGCTGACTCTCAAATGTGAGAACTTTTGTTATTTTATTTTGGAAATACATCATCTATCAGGAGTTCTGTCTTCTCTCAGGAGTTTCAGAGCACAAGCTGCTTCTGAATGCCTGGGTCTAAAGTGCCTCACACCTCTTACCACCTGTATGACCTTGCAACAGTTCTTTCTAATTATGATTTCCCAGCTGGGAACTGTAGCTATTAATATAACTACCTCATATGATCACTATACCAATTAAATGATCTGAGGGGGAAAATGTAGCTATTAATATAACTACCTCATATGATCTCTATATCAGTTAAATGATCTGAGGGGGAAATCAAGTGAGATAAAATAGGCATTCTTAAACAC
>NW_006159462.1:1159095-1192053 GCF_000334495.1 Tupaia belangeri chinensis
CAAGTGAGATAAAATAGGCATTCTTAAACACGTGAGTAATGAATATAAGAATACATTGTATACAGTAATCAAAGGGAATAAATAATCCACATCATAGTGAAGGTTTTTAGCTTGTTTGTCTTGTTTAATTTTATCACTTAACAAAACCGTTGTAGAAGCTGCAGTTTTCTGAAGTATTAAGTTTTTTTCCTAATGTCATTAACATCATTTAGAAAAAGATTAAGCTGTTTTAAAACCTACCTAATTTTTTATTATTTTCCCCAAGCCTCTATTTTTTTTTCCTTAAGTCATGGTCTTTGTGTTTACTTAAAAGTTGGGAATTCTCATTAAAAAAAAAAATTGGGGGTCGGCAGGTGGTGTGGTGGTTAAGGACACTGGATTACCACATTGCAGACAATGGTTAGAGTTCCAGATCTAGTGAATTGCTTTCTCAGTTTCCTTTTCTTTCTCTCACTGTGTCTCTCTGGTCAAATTTTAAAAAATAATAATTACAATGGAATTAATTGAATAAATAATTCATTAAAAGAAAATTCTGGGACCAGCAGTTAGTGTAATGGCTATGTCACTGAACTCCCATATAGTCGACTGTGGTTCGAGTCCCAGACACATTGGCTTAAACTCACTCCGGGCGTATGTGCATGCATGCCCAAGATCCTGAGAGGAGAATGGAGGAGAAGATTGCAGCATGGTCATCCCCCCTGGGGGGTGATTTCTCGCTTTCTGTCTCTCTGTCTCTGTCTGTCTGGAGAGTACACGTGCCCTATAGCAAAAACCGCTAAAAAAAAAAATTCTATGTGTGCACAATAACTGCAAAATGACCTATATGAGTTTCTTTTTCTCATTTTTTAAAACTAAATTTGTAAATTATTATTGTTATTTATATTTAGCCAGAGAGAGAGAGAAGGGGAAAGTGAAAAATCAGGCTTCCAGGTCTGTCTGGGACTTGAACTGTGGTTGGCCATGTGGGAGTCCAGTGCCTCAACTACCACATTACCTGCTGGCATCCCTATATAGTTTTCTGAAATCCGAATCTAATAAAAATTTTAACCACACAAAAACTTAAACTTTGTCATGGCAATATGTAAGATAAGCAAAAGAAAATTGATGAAAAGAACATATCTATGACATTTACTTCAAACAATGGCTATATATTATATAATTATATATTATGATATAAGCTAAAAACTTATAAATCAATGATAAATGAAAATAGCACATTCATAAAGTATATAGTCAAAATATGCTGCCATTGAAGCCAAGACAATATACACTATCATATAATGTATTGGGAATAAACAAATGGAGGTGGGGAAGTAATGAAAATCATCAGAAGTTTATATCCTCTGACTGCAATTCTATATGTAGGAATCCAAGAAAAATTATCATAATTGCAACAGACAATTTTATACAAATATATTTTACATAATTATTGATGATAGCAATAATTGCAATGTAATATATGTGACCATAAGGTGAAAGATATTTAATCTGTAATGCATTTGTATGCTAGAAAACAATAAATTACTTTAAAATTTTGGAATAAATGTGTACATTCTGACCTGGAAATTGTTAAAAATATGAAAGAAAATTTTCAAAGCATAATTTTAAGTGTATAGAAAAATAATGCTATCAATAACAATGTTTAAAAGGGGAAGGTTCCATAGTAAAGATATCCATATGTAACAGGAAATATGAAATAAGGAAACACTAGTACTGATTGTCTCTAGGAGTGATGAGATGTTAAGGTGGATTTGTTGTGAGAGAGAATACAGAAAATACCACTTACGAGTTTATGTATGTCAAAATTTAAAAGAAATATTGGATAACATTATTTTGTGAAATGGACACGTGTGAATTTTTAAGTTTGTTTTTATTTATGATAGAGAGAGCACATGCACACGAGAGACAGAGGGAGAACACACTTGACAAGGTTTGATCACACTATGATCCTCCTTCTGCAGTCTTCCAGTTCAAGAAGATCTTTGGTATACATGCATGCAACTAACATGCTTTCCTACAAACCCAGGGAATAGAAACTGCTGTTACCATTTGGCTTCCAGCACCGAAGTTTAGTTTACAACAGACTGTGCCATCATGCTTGGGCCTATGTTTGCAATTTTTTAAAAAGTGTTGGGGGGAGACTTGTTAAATTGATAAATGCAAAGATAGACAATAAAAAGAAACAATAGTTAAACACAAACACACACGAAAAACTTTATAAAGCTAACAGAAAAAGCCCCATGCTATTCATAAAAATAATCATTTATTCTTATTATTTTTAACCAAAGCCCCATGCTCTTTTTAAAAATAATCATTTATTCTTATTATTTTTAAATTTGTCATAGGACACACATGCTCACCAGACAGAGAAATAGAGAGAAAGTGAGAAAGCAAGCCACCAAGTCCCATGTTATTTATTTATTTTTTTTTGGAGAAAGGTTTTTGCTATAGGGCGCATACACTCGCCAGACAGACAGAGAGAGACAGAAAGCGAGAAATCCCCCTCCAGGGGGGATGGCCATGCCGCAATCCCTTCTCCTCCATTCTCCTCTCAGGATCTTGGGCACGCACGCACTCGCGCCCGGCGTGAGTTTAAGCCACCGGGTCCAGGACTCAAACCACGGTCAACTACGTGGGAGTCCAGCAACGTAGCCATTACACTAACTGCTGGTCCCAGTCCCATGTTATTTTGAAAATAGAAGAAATCAAAGTCCCTCAAGATATTAATCATAATATTTCAGTCAATCTTCTACCCATCATGCTACCAGTAAAGCACACTAACAAAAAGTACACATTATTACTTTAGAAAATTATTTTAAATCTGAGTAACAGATGCTTGCTCGAATGTTTCAGTCTTACAAAGAGAAAACTGAGAGAATTTCTCATTTCAGGGAACCCACTGCCCTATGATTTTCAAGATGCCTTGCTAGAAAAGAGAATCTCTTAATTAAGGTAATATGGGGCTGATATCGCTAGTACTCTCCCTAGTATTCATTCGTCTCCCTACAAAATTAGATCAGCAGGTAAGAATTTTATGGATTAATATTTCACAATGTTGTTTATATAACTTTAAGGATGATTCATTTGCCCACGTTCTCTAGGACCCAGATACTGGATTGCCTTGAAGACTTACCATCATTTGAGGAGTGCCAGTTTCCAGAGGCTTCACTGGCCATGACACCTGCAGCTCCTTAAGGCAGGAACACTTAAATTACACCTGCAGAATGGCTTCTATGCTTGTGCCTGCCAAAAATAACTATACAAAACGTGCAGGTGCAGTGATGAAGATCTATCCTATTATACTCTCTGATTTTAATTTCCCAAAAGAACAAACACAAGTCAATAGCACCTGATCAGTTTTGCTACTTTAATGCATAATCCATCCACTTAGAAGCAACATTTTTGATTTGTGAGACTCTAATTCTGTTCAGTTGATCTTCTCGGGGGGAACTTACTAACCTTTGATCTTATCCCTAGTAGCACAACATAAGACCGAATGTAATTAAAATATTCACACATAAACTCCTTTCATTGCTTGAGTCCTCATCAGTTAAAAAAAAAAATCTTTGAGAGTGTAACAGAAAGTTTTAAAATTATTTTTAGCCGAGCAACTCTTGTATACTACAAAACAGAATCAATGGAAAAGACAAACTGGACTATTCTCTGAAGGTTGTCCAATTAAGGCAGGAACTTACATGTAAAAATGTTTTTTGAATTTGGATAAAATAAAATGTGTGAGAATTATAGCATATAATGAACATTGTAAACTAATAGTCATCATTTTCTGGTAAAATAATGATAGTATTGAGAAGTTAGTGTGAAGTACTATTTTCAAAGTCTTATATATTTATTTATTCCCTGTAACAACTCCTTATTTAAATTTTATATTTTCTTCTTACCAATTGGGAAACTGCAGTTTACAAAGGTTTAGTACTTTGTATAATGTAGGTGGTAGGTAAAAAAATGTAAACCTAAGTAAGTCTGTATTCTAAGTCTGATCACATTACCTTTAAGTTACATTGACTTTTTAAGGTTACTTGATAATCATGATTAAGTATAATAAAGATCCCAATTTTTTGATTTTGGTGTTTTTGGTAAAATTACAGAAAATATATCCTTAGGTGAGCTAACATATTAGTAAATTTCTTTAATCCCTAATTATTTACATATATCTTTGTATATTTTAAAAACAAATCTTTTATCAGATATATACAGGAGCTTTAAAAAGTTCATGGAAATTGAATTAACATACAAGAACTATAATAGACAATGGATGAAGTATGTAGAAAAGAACAGAAATTAAAATAACATCAATCTATGTATAGCTGGAGAGAGTTATCATCATACTACTTTAAGTTTACATTTACAATCTTTAAATTATTACCTGCAAAGGGAATACAGAAAAAACAAATACTTTGAATGTGGAAATATAATTCTGGCCTGATAAAAATATTTTACCAAAACATGTACTTCAAGTGCAGAAAGTTCTTTCGAAAGGAAAATATACAAATTAAATTCTGACAATAGGCACAAAGGGAAAAAAAGAAATCTAAATAAAATCTTTTTTTTTTTAAATGACAAAGAGTATGGGCACAAACACATGTGTACACCTGTGTAGAGAAGCACCTTAGACAGAGTCTCTATGGTGTGGTCTCCTTTCCCTAATCCTCTAGTTCCACAGAATCCTAGGCACCAATGCATGCTCTCTGTGTTTTCAACTCAACTCGAAGATCTGAACATATCGTCGGCCATATGACTTCCACCCTTGTAGGGCACTAGCATTACCTCTGCATCTCAGCAGCTGAGTTTCGAATGACTCTTTAAACAATATTAGTTATACCTGAGGATTTCTGACTGGAATATATATATATTTTGGAGAGGTTTTTGCTATAGGGCGCATGCGCTCGCCAGACAGATAGAGAGAGACAGAGAGACAGAAAGCAAGAAATCACCCCCCAGGGGGGATGGCCACGCCGCAATCCCTTCTCCTCCATTCTCCTCTCGGGATCTTGGGCATGCATGCACGCACACGCTCCTGGCGTGAGTTTAAGTCACCGGGTCCAGGACGCGAACCCCAATCGACTACATGGGAGTCCAACGATATAGCCATTATGCTAATTGCTGGTCCCTGGCTGGAATATTTTTTTTTTTTGAGAGAGATTTTTGCCATAGGGCGCATGCACTCGCCAAACAGAGAGAGACAGAGAGACAGAAAGCGAGAAATCACCCCCCGCCAGGGTGGATGGCCACGCCACAATCCATTCTCCTCTCGGGATCTTGGGCACGCACACACACACGCCCGGCGTGAGTTTTAAGCCACCGGGTCCGGGACGCGAACCACGGTCGACTATGTGGGAGTTCAGCGACATAGCCATTACGCTGACTGCTAGTCTCCCCAGCTGGAATATTTTTAAAAATTGGAATATTATATCTAATATTTAAATTGTCTGAAATATATAGGACATCTGCTTAAATGTGCTGTGTCTTGGAAATTGGGAGAAGGACAAAATACAGTAAAGGTCTTTGTGTTTGCGTTAGCATTCATTCTTTGCTAAAATTGTATTTGGGAAAATAAAAAAAGTACCAACCTAGAAAGATATGAATGCACGTTGCGTGGGAAATGTTTATGAGATCAAATAATATTGAGAAAAAAATTTAAATGAAACAAGTTTCTTACCATAGATTTCTTAAAGACTTCAACTGGTTACTTTGTTATATACATCGTAAAGTGAGAGTTGATAGTACACCAGATTTCTAGGGCTAGCAGGTGGCATTGTGTTTAAGGTGCTAAACTGTGGCTGACCCTGGTTCTATTTCTGGACTTGGCAGCTTCAAATCATGCCAGTGTGTGTGCCTGTGTGTCCCAAATTCCAGAAGAATGGAGGAAAAGGATTGCAGCATGGCCATTCTTTCTATGGAGTGATTTCTCACTTTCTCTCTCTCTGTTTCTCTGGTGAGCAGATGTGCCCTATAACAAAAAACTGTAATAAATAGATAATTGAATAAATAAATAAATAAATAAATAAATGTAAATAACTAATAAGTACACCAGATACCTCACACTAACTGCCCTTGGAATCCTTCGTTCTTGGAACACCTGTCAGTATCTCTCAGGACAACTTGTTTCATACAATAGCTTTATGTAAGATGTTGAATTGTAAAGGTGCCCAAGACAAGACCTAACGAACTTTTCTTAAGGTAAATGAGCAAGGGTTTATGACTTTTCACAGAATATAGAGCAAAGGAATGAGAGAAGCGGAAAGAAATTTAAATAACTTGTATTAATAGTGAAGAAGAGAATCAGTCAAAAGAGCTGAAAATGAAATTGCTATTAAGGACTCAAAGACATCAGACTTTTGAATAGATCACTGATTTTTGAGAAACTTATTTTATACATAACTTATAAAGTAGCTATATCTGAAATAAATATTTTTTCATAATTTAAGATTAAAAATAATTTTAAAGTGTTATGATAATGAATTGAATTTGCAAATCTTTCAAAGGAAGAAATATATAATCCTTTGGAGATAGCTTTACATTAAAATTTCTGTTTTACTTAATTCCATGTAACTTTAGTCAGACTGTTTTACAAGAAACTCACAGAACTAAAATTAATATGTTAAAATCCAATATCATAGAAATTTATGTTTTACAGTGCACTTTTAATTTGAAGAAACTCATACACATTTTTACTCACTATTCATAAACCAAAGAGGTAGGCTGAAGTGCTTTCATTTTGGTAATTTTACAGGACAAATAATGCTATCAGCAGACAAAAAAATCAGGCTCGAACATAAGTTTTCTATATCAAATATTTATTGTCCACTACAGCACACCAGACTCAGAATGATTCCATACAGGCAAATTTTGTTAATACTGTTTTCTTTGATGGTCCTCAGTCTCAATGTGTCAAAATTATACTCCCATCAATTCATATAATCTGTAATTTTAATAACGTATAACCTTTTTTGTGTAATAATGAATTTTTACAGTCAAATGAAATGACAGAAAGTGATACAGAAAACACCAAGTTATGCAAATTTTCCCTAGAATTTACAACTTACTTACATTTTCAGTTTACCCAATAGATCTATGTGTGTGTAGGTGCAACCAAGAATACAAGAATCTATCTATATAATATATAGTTGGTATATTCACTTTATGAACTCATTTTATTTATTTATTTTTCCTATAGGGTGCATGTACTTGCCAGAGAGAGAGAGAGAAAGTAAGAAATCACCCCCCAGGGTGATGGCTATGCTTCAATCTCTTCTCCTCCATTCTCCTCTTGAAATTTTGGGTGCACACACACACAGAACACACACACACACACACACACACACACACACACACACACCAGCATCATTTTCAAACTTCCAGGTCTGGTATTTGAACTGCAGAGTCAGGTGTATGGGATCCACAAGCCTTAACCTCCACATCACCTGCTGGCCCAGCTAAATGAACTACTCTTAGGGCTGCATTAATAATTTCGCTGAAAAAGGAAGGATTATTTAAAATTTTATTAAAATATCAGTATCTTAGACAATGTTGTTTTGCCATAATCATTAATAATCAAGTTGCCCCAGCTTTTATTTCGTTTTTTATTGTTTGCTTCTATTTTTGTAGGTGACAGACTGTCTTTGTGCTACTTTAGGCTTGCTTTTGATATCTCAGCAAAGAGCTCCCTAACAATCTATTTTCAGAGACTTTTCTTAACAGACAAAGATGGATCTGAATGACAGACACTATTCCTAACGTATCTATTTTATTCCTATTTAGAACCTCAGTGTCTCACCCTCTTAAAATTTTCTGTTTATAACAAAAGATACTTGAAAAATTATGGGAAAACTAAAACCAAATACCTAACTAAGAATTGTATTTAGCTTAAAATATTTTGTCATAGAACTTTTTCAGTTTTTATCAGACAATAGTGATAAGAAGGTCCTTCCACCATCCCCACTTAATAATGTATGTTTATAACCCGGACAAAATTGGTTTACTCACTTACATGCTTTACAACATAGAAATGCAGCTAGAAGGTTTTTATAAACACTTCTAAACATAATCTACTGTATCTTAATATGCATGTATCTTGGGATGAGGTGCTAACTATGAACAGTTTATGTTTTAACAATGATTATACTAGAAAGAACCAGAGTATGTAAATCATTGGTGTTAGAGTGGAGATGTTCTATTTTCTCCACAGTATTTAAATATATAAAAATCCATATTTATTTAAATTAGGTTATTCCCTTCAAGCTAAGTTTTCAAAATAGTTTTCCAAATATGTTAAAATGAGTACTTTCTAAGGCAGAGGCTAAAATACTTAAAATCACTGTGTGATTAAATCAAATGTATAATCTACAAGCCATAGCAGAATTAGCTTAATACTTCCCCAAACTGAATGAATACTTAGTAGATAATAATTGTGAAATGTATGTTTCAATTCTATCAAGTATTTGACACATTTCTGTGTTTAGAAATAGCAGTACACTATTTTCTCCATGAGTTACTGTTAACTCATTCAGTAGCAGTTATGTATACTATATTGTTTTTATGATTTTTTTTTCAGATTCTCATGAAGATTCTGATCCAATTATCAAGAAAACAAAATGAGTCCCCATCAGAATTTTGCTACATTTACTTCATCTTCTAATATTTAAGTATTTAGCTATTGATATATATTTTTTCTTTTTTTTTCTTTTCTTTTTAGAGAGAGATTTTTGCTATTGAGTGTGTGTGCTCCCTGGAGAAACAGAGAGAGAGAGAAAGAGAGAGAGAAAGTGAGAAATCACCTCCCCAGAGGAGATGACCATGCTCCAGTTCCTTCTCCTCCATTCTCTTCTCAGAATTTTGGGCATGCAAGCACATGTGCCTGGTGTGTTTCAAGTTGCTGGGTCCAGGATTCAAACTGCGGTTGACTACGTGGGATTCCAGGGACATAACCATTACACCATCTACTGGTTCCAATGTTTATTTCTCAATTTGCATTTCTCCGAGCCTAGATTCTGCTTTACAGTATCTTGTTTCTACATTTAGCTATTGTAATTAAGTCACAGTTATGATTTTTTTTTTGAGATTTTGAAGCTCTATTACTAGAATTAAAATATAATCAACTCTTTCTCTTGGTCCAAAAAGATGTCCTGTAACTTGGGTCCTACTTTTATTTGTGACTTCACTACACATCATGCACCCTCTTGCTCGCCATGCTCCTTGCACAGAGACTCCTTTATACTGATCAAACACATTATGCTCTTCCATTACGAACTTTCCACTTGCCATTTTCTATATTTGGACCAATCTAATATCTTGAACATTGTATTACTCTCTTCTTCTATAATTCAAGCTTTTCTCCAAATCATATTTCTGCAGAACAGCTTCTCAGGTCACTTTATCTAAAGTGGTTTACTTTTTCTTCTTGGTAACTGCAATCTACATTAGTGTATTGATTCATTTACACACTTACTGTCTAAAGAGAAACACCATGGAAGCTGGGTTCTATTGCTACTTGCTGATTTGTTAGTGTCTAGCAATATTAGGTGGTACATAAATATTTGTTGACTAAACAAGAGAAACAATTCATTACACTTCCTATTTATCCTCCTTAGACAACGAGTCAGTAAAATGAAAATTTCTTTTCTCATATAACTTTGCCCCCCAAAATGACAAATCTCGGTCAACTGCCAGACTACTAAACCTCTAAGGCATCATTTCTTATTTTCAACTAAGACCTACTTCACTTTCTAGATATGTTACTGGAGAAATTTACATTTGGTTGATTGACTTGTGAAGTCTACCTCTAGATAGTTCCAAACTCAGCCTTGTGGAATCCGACTTCCTTCACCATGCCACCTGGCTGGCTCCTATTTCTTTATTTTTAATAAGCTTTTCAAGTAACTATTGAATAAAATTAGACTATATTTAATAGAATAATAACAATATAAATATGTTTATATGTTATTTATTTATTTATTTATCTATTTATTTATTTTTCAGAGAGGTTTTTGCTATAGGGCATGTGTGCTCGCCAGACAGACAGAGAGATAGAAAGCGAGAAATCACCCCCCAGGGGGGATGGCCACGCTGCAATCCCTTCTCCTCCATTCTCCTCTCGGGATCTTTGGCACGCACGCACATGCACCTGGCGTGAGTTTAAGCCACCGGGTCCGGGACTCGAACCACGGTTGACTACGTGGGAGTCTAGCAACATAGCCATACACTAACTGCTGGTCCCTATATTTTTATTTTTGTCCAATGTATTTTTATAGCAAAGTATAAATATTGACTACATATGTATCTCACTAATATCTACTGCATATGGTATATTCTTTCTTTTTTTCTTTTTAGAGATTTTTTCTATAGGGCCCATGAGCTCACCATAGAGACAGGGAGACAGAAATCAAGAAATAACCCCCTGCCCCCGGGGGGCGTGGCCACGCTACAATCCCTTCTCCATTCTCCTCTTGGGACCTTGAGCACACACATACTCAGCATAAGTTTTAAGTTGCTGGGTCTACGAATCAAATTGTAGTGAACTACATGGGAGTCCAATGACATAATCCTTATGCATTCTCTGGTTTCCGCATATGGTATATTCTGAGTTGCTTCTGACACCTCCAGAAATGACAACGGAAGTAGAATTAATATAGCCTTTTATTAGTTCTCTCAACTTTAAATACCATGCAAATCAAGTTTATTTTTGTTCATATTATTATTTGCTTCTGTATTGCTTGGATGACATTTGTCTTATAAGACAGCAACAGTGTTCATAAACTTATTAGGAATCAATGACAGTAGAAGGTTATCACAATAAAAAATAGTGGAATGTAGGCAAATAATGTAGGTTCAATTACATGTAAGAATTGTAAAGTGAATCTTTAAGCAGGAAAGAATAGTGTCAGCTACTCAATTTGGAAAGAGAAGTAAACACACTCAAGAGATTCCAACGAGATCAACAAAAGTATTAAAGGATTGTGAAATAGGCTCTGTGAGGAATGGTTGAATGAATTGTGGTTATTAGCTTGTAATGTAAAAAGCCAAGAAGGAACTAAACACTTTTCACATATATGAACAGAAACTGCTCATATGGGAGTAGTCCAATGAGAACAAAATTACAGCAAGTAAAATGAAATAAAGAAATAGAACATAGTCTAAAAAGAGATATAGTCTGAAATCTTACTATAAGGCTAGATATCATCTATATTTTCATACTAGGTAAATAAAATTAGAAGAGGCCTAGACGATTAAAACCATTGATTGCTTGCTCACTTCAGATTTGTGATTCTTCAGGTCAAGTACACAGTTTTTACTGATATTGTATGTATTTGGGAAGACAAATTTAGATATAAAAAGGCAGGTTACTTTCTGAAGATATTTTTTCTTTTCTTTTTTTTGGAGAGATTTTGCTGAAGATACTTTTTCTTTTCTTTTTTTTGGAGAGATTTTTCACTATAGGGTGCGTGCGCTCGCCAGACAGACAGAGAGAGACAGAGAGACAGAAAGCGAGAAATCACCCCCCAGGGAGAATGGTTACTCCGCCATCCCTTCTCCTCCATACTCCTCTCGGGATCTTGGGCATGCACGCACACGCGCCTGGCGTGAGTTTTAAGCCACCGGGTCCGGGACGTGAACCACGGTCGACTACATGGGAGTCCAGCGACATAGCCATTACGCTAACTGCTGGTTCCCAAGATATTTTATAATTTAAAAATTCTATCAAGTATCATACCAGTATTTTGAATATGTTCATATTAGCACACAAGTCTATAGTTTTCTTTGTTCTCTTATTATCCTTACTGTTCTCTGTTCTCTTATTTCTGTAAGTATACTTTATGGTAAGTATATTAGTTTTGGTATACTTTGTTGGTCTCAGGAAGTTCAGATGTTTGAGGCTATAGGGGATGAATAATTATTAATCCACAAATAACACGGAACTCAGTTTCCTCATACATAAAATGAAATCTGGATTGACTGATCTTAATTTTTTTATTCTAATAAATATTCTTTATGTATCATTAGTGCTTTACACTCTAATTTTGATGCAAATGAGGCAGGCATGAAGCCAGTAGGGGGCGTTGTGATCTAATTTCCATAATTATAGAGGCACATAGATTCTGGCTCACAACTTTAAGAAATCTGACTGTTTTACTTTACACCATTCTAAAAGAATAGAAACAAATTATGTATGCCCAATTTTTAAAAGGTAAAAAATGTATAAGTGTATTATGCTGTAAATATAATTTTATCTGATGGTACAATAGAAGTATTAACATTAAAATTAACATTTTTCATTTGTTCTCCATTAGAATTATCAACTAGTTTCAATGGCCACTATGAAGTAGAATCAAATCCTCTGACTTTCAATAGGAGTGGAAAAAAAGATTTCAGCTAGATTTAGAAATGCACAGATGTCTCCATACATAACACCTACTTCAAATCTATACTCAAAACCCCTCAAGAAAAAAGTAGAAATTTTTAAAAATATTGATTTACTTGAAAATAGTTTTCCTATTGATTAATTGGAAAATAAAATTATTGGTGATGTTTCCTTTGATTTAGACACACCAAGTCTTTTGATTTTGATCCATTTCATTCTAATACTGAAAATATTCCATTTCAATTTCATATTACAGATTTTAAGTTTTTTAAATGTGTTTATGTGTGTGAATGCACACAGTCCTGAGCCTTCAGCTTACATATATATATACACACATGTGTATGTATATAGATGAACTTCTATCAGTTCATGGAAAAAATTAAAGTAAAAATCAGTTTATGTTGGTGCAAAAATATTTCCAAATCTATTCTTCACAGTGTTTTTTATACTATGTATTTTTATAAACTTTTTCAAATAAAGGTACTTATTGATTCCTATTATTTTGAAATATTATTAAATATTATAAAAATATTCATTTATTTTATTTTCTTAAAAGAGATACGATAAAAGAAAGAAAAGAGAAAGAGAGAACGAGAACTAGGTAGGTACCCTTGACTCCAGTGTCATCACGCCATGAAACCGCAGTTCTATCCCAGTCTTATAGGCCAGGAACACGAGAAGTTCCAGACCTGAACAGCAGTCTTCCATGTGACTCGAACAATGCAGAGCTCTAGTTTCTGCATCACCACAACTGACGCTGTTTTCTCTTTTTAAATCTTCCCTCAATATTAGTAACATGATAAAACTGGAAAGGATTTTAGAACTCATTACTTTTTTTTTTAGTATTTTTTTCCCTGTAGGGTGTGTGTATTCACCAGAGAGACAGAGACAGACAGACAGCGAGAAATCACACACACACACACACACACACACACACACACACACACACACCTGGCAGGGATGGCCACACCAAAATCCCTTCTCCTCCATTCTCCCCTCAGGATTTTGGGCACTCGTGCACACCCACGTGCCTGGCACAAGATTTTTCTGGGACTAGAACAGCGATTGACTACGTGAGAATCCAGCTATGTAAACATTATGCCATCTGCTGGTCCCTAGAATTCATTACGTTTGATTGAGGCATTGAGAAGTTACAAAAGCCCAGAGCAGTCATCACTTATCTAAGGCAGTAGGTGAAGTTGCTAAAGGAGTTGAAACTGCTGAGGTTATCTGATTCACACACCAATAGATACATATTGATACATTGTTCCCAGTAATCTACATACACCATCCTACTTGAGAGAGATGTACATATTTTCTGTATCTCAGTTTTATTGAATGCATATGAAAGAAGAATTACATGACATCTCATTTCTTTTTTTTTTTTTTTTTACTATAGGGCACGTGCGCTCACCAGACAGACAGAGACAGAGAGACAGAAAGCGAGAAATCACCCCCCCAGAGGGGATGGCCACTCCGCAATCCCTTCTCCTCCATTCTCCTCTTGGGATCCTGGGCACACACGCACACGCACCCAGCGTGAGTTTAAGCCACTGGGTCCAGGACTGGAACCACGGTCGACCACGTGGGAGTCCAGCGACATAGCCATTAGACTAACTGCTGGTCCCATGACATCTCATTTCTGTAAAGTTACAGTGGGAGTCTCCATTTAAATTTGATTATTCTCAAAAATTTATGTCTAATAAAATTTATGTCTATTTTGGAATAGTCCTCTATTTGGAGGACTCATTTCCTCTCTGTGTGTATGTGCA
The DNA here is from genome assembly GCF_000334495.1 of Tupaia belangeri chinensis. Taxonomy (NCBI): domain Eukaryota; kingdom Metazoa; phylum Chordata; class Mammalia; order Scandentia; family Tupaiidae; genus Tupaia; species Tupaia belangeri. The sequence continues at coordinate 1,173,244 of NW_006159462.1, forward strand.
TGCACGTGTGTGTACCTCTATTAATATGAATTCATATTTATATTTATGTAAATTGTACTCATGGAAACAGTGTTTCTATAACAGATTGTATATATAAATGTATAGATAATCACACTCAAACATATGCACATATATATACGCACATACATAAGCTTGTATTTGAGAAAATGTACTGTTTTATAACTAGATTATTAGAGATACCAAGCAAAGAATAAATGGCAATGTAAACAAGGTTTAAAATAGAGCCAGCAGGCAGGATGAAAGTTAGGGCGCTAAATCACACGTGGCTAACTGAGAAGTTTGAGTCCCAGACCTGGAGGTTTGAAAAATACAGTAGGCATGTGTGCCCAAAATCCCACAGAGAGAAAGGAGGAAAATGAATGATGGCATGACCATATCCCGTGGGGGAAGATAACTTCTCATTCCCCCACCCCCTCCGTCTTTTTCTGGAAAGCGCATATGCCCTATAGCAAAACAAACAAACAAAATATACAAACTTATAATAAAATTTTTAAATCTGTTCAAAGAATAAACTGCCAGGTCCAGCGGTTGGCATAATGGCTGTGTTGCTGGCCTCCCATACAGTCCACCGCGGTTTGAGTCCTGGACCCAGTGGCTCAAACTCATACCCGGCACATGTCCGTGCGTGCCCAAGATCCTGAGAGGAGAATGGAGAAGGCATTGGAGCATGGCCATCCCCCCACAGGTGTGGGGGGGTGATTTCTCACTTTCTTTCTCTCTGTCTCTCTCTGTCTTTCTGGCAAGCGTATGCACCCTATAGCAAAAACCTCTCAAAAAAAAAAAAAAAAGAAAGAAAGAAAGAAAAGAATAAACTGCCGTGGATTCCTTGTCTGTTTTAAAAATATTATGTTGATGAGTAAAACAGTTTAAATTTGCATTGAAACCACAGCACTCCTACTCCCAGATTCCCTAATTTTTTTCTAGGAATGAGAAGATTACTGCTGAGAAATCTGAGAAAATATAGAAGTTTGAATTTGCATTCTTCACATGCCAGCCCACTCTCACACTTGCCCTCCTGTCTTCTGTCTTTTCTTATTGGTACATTACCTATTAAAATTTGTTTTATATATTAGGGTCCAGCAGATTGCATAATGGTTATGTCACTAGACTCCAATGTAGTTAACAGTGGTTTGAGTCTCTGATCTGGTAGCTTAAATGCTGGGCGCATGTGTGTGCATGCCCATAACCTCAAGATGAGAATGGAGGAACAGAGACTGCAGCATGGCCATCTCCCTTGGGAAAGGAGGGGGGTGATATCTTGCTTTCTGTCTGTCTATCTCTCTCTGTCTCTTCAGTGAGTACACACACCCTATAGCAAAAATCCCTCTCAAAATAAATTTGTTTTATATTTTATTATCTTTAGACATTTTCTTGCTGACTAGTGTATTAATGTCCGATAAGTAAATTAACGTTAAATGTTATTAGACTGGCATTTTATATATCTTTTTAAAAATAACTATTTATTTAATTTTATTTATTGTCATCAATATTTTCTAATTTGCTATAGGGCACATGCACTCACCAGAGAAAGACAAGGAGAAAAAGAGAGAAGGAAAGTGAGAAAGCAAGCTTCCAGGTCCAAGACTCCAACTGCGGTCAGCCAGTCCCTCAACCACCATGCTGTCTGCTGGTCCCAGTATTTTATATGTCTTTTATGGTTATGTATTTCAAAGTAAAACTTAAAAGCCAGTATAATAATTTAAAGGCATAGCTCTTTCCACACACTAATATTCAATAAATGTGATTAAATCAATTAAAGGGAGGAATTTGAAGCTAGTACAAACCAATAAAATATGGAGTAGGAAATTTTCACACTGTTTTTCAAATCCAACACTTACATTAGTTATTAATATTCGAGCTCAGGTGCAGAGGAATAGAGGATGTTTGAAAGCATTCCTAATGAAACTCAGCAAGAGTTGGTGATTGCATCATTTCACTCTCATTCTAATCCAACTAGTTATTCAGTTCTTTTTGTGTGTATACTCCCATATGTACTTTGTTGTTAAGGAGTAAAAAATGTTTGACAAAGGAAACATCATAATACATGAAAGATTTAGCCTGAGTGTGGGATTAATGCTGCTTAAATCCTTATCCATGCCCAGAGATCTTTGAAGTGCTTTCACAGTTGGAGGACAGTGTTCTATGATATTGAAATATAAAATAATCCTTTTTGAAATGTTCTGACCACCCACTTATCCATATGTAAGAAAACAGTGATGTTTTAGGTTATAAATCAAAGTTATTCAAGATGTGAGACCAGCAGAAGGCATAGAGTTGTCATTGGACTCCCACATGGTGACCACAGTTCGAATCTCAGACCCAGAAGCTAAGAAACTCAATGCCAGGTATATGCCCAAAATCCCAGAAAGAGAATAGAGAAGAAAAGATTGCAGTGTGACCATCTCCCTTGGGAGGTGATTTCTCTCTCTCTCTCTCTCAAAAATCTCTCTCCAAAATAAAGCAGAAGAAAATTTCACTCATATACACATACAAATCATGCCCAGGAAAATAAGAACTACCAAATACTATCAAAAGATATAACCCTCCTTTGCAACAGAGTAAGGAGGAATTATTAAAAACAAAACAAAAACTTTTCCTGAGAACAATTCTCTAATATCCAGCAATTAGTATTAACGAGACTATATTTTAAAAATCTGCCAATATGAAATAGGAATTGCTTATATAATTTAACAAGATAGAAGTGGCTTACATAAGAACTAGAGGAATCTTGAAGTGAAATAATACCAAGCTAGACTACGTTGGAACTAAAATAAGGATGTTCATAAATTAGATTTTAAAAAACATAGTAAATGTTTTGTTTTCTTTCCAAAATTTAGAAATAAGGCAAAATATGGCTGCGTGTCCTTTCAATATCATGGTAGAGCATTATCTAGAAGGTTCACTGAAATATTATTTAATTATCCATGTGAGTTTAACTTTTACTTTCTCAATTAAAACATGATTAAAGAACAGAGTCTATGAAATTACCTGTTATATTCTTGATTTTTGTCTGGTAGAGAAACAATTACTTTCCATCTAGCAGAAAAGGTAACTTGAGAGGTAATTGTTTTATTGTCCTGTGGAATATCGGTCAGTTTTTCACCTAGCCTTGCAATCTTATTTCAGCATTTCTGCAAATTCTCAGCACTTTAAATGCTTTCTGAACCAGTTTTACCATTCTCCTGCTTTCCTCTCTAACGGGTTACACAAAACTGTGACACATGCATATTTCATACTTGTGTGGAAGTAAGTATAAATATAAGTGTAAGTTTCCAAAATTTAACTTTTGGAAAATTATACTTTGATGATTTAGTAGGTTAGGTATACTGGGTTATATTTAAGATAAATTATGTGGTCATATTTATCCAAACATTTGGTTCTCTTCACATAGCTACAACTTCAAAACCCTTCCCAATAGAAAACAATGACTTTTTACTTCAGTGGCCTCTGTGTATAGGGAAAACTTGTGCCTCAAAGAAAAATTGTGCGTTGTTCATACACTAGAGTATATCCCTCCAATTTATCAGGTGTCTGTCCTATGGAAGCTATTTTACAACTATGCAAGTTGTACAAAATTGCTAGCAATGCAAAAATTCCTGTCCATAATCATCATAAACATACAGAGTTGCTCTTGTTCAGTATATGTTCAACTCACTTCCTACTGCTACTTTGGAAAAAAGGCTATTTTGCCATTTGCATATTCATTTCAGGATTCCTGATCTACAAATATGTCTGTTCTTTGAAGGATCCATTTTTTTTTTTCAGAGGTTTTTGCTGTAGAGCGCGTGCACTCACCAGAAAGACAAAGACAGAGAGACAGAAAGCGAGAAATCACCCTCCAGGGAAATGGCCATGCCACAATCCCTTCTCCTCCATTCTCCTCTCAGGATCTTGGGCATGCATGCACACACACGTGCCCAGCGTGAGTTTAAGCCACTGGGTCCAGGACTTGAACCACAGTTGACTACATGGGAGTCCAGCAACATAGCCATTACACCAACTGCTGGTCCCAAAGGATCCCTTTTTTAGCTACTTTTAATATTTGCTTCAGGCCTGTCTTGTAGCCTAGTGGTTAAGGAAACTACCTCCCATGGCTGACAATGGTTCAAATCTGGCCCTGGTGATATGTGTGCCTAGAATATAGACAGGGTAGAAAAATAGGAAGAGATTGTGGTGCATTTCCCAACCCCATGGGGGAGTATGCATTCTCTCTCTTTTCTATTTGTCTCTCTTAATCTCCCTCTCTGTCTCTATGTTTCTCTCTGGTGAATACACACATCCTCTGAAAATTAAAGAAAAAAAAGCACGATTCTCTCAAGTGATGAGTAAATGAAATCTTTATTGTGTTCATTCTGATACTTCCATTAGAGTTATATTTTTACCTTTTTGTGGAAAATTATCTTTTCACATATTTTTGTTTACATCTAAACTTAATGAGATGTTTATTTTTCTAGTACCATTTGAGTTATTTGCTATCACATCCTTAAATTTTGAAACTAGAGTATGAGTAAAATATAGATGTATAGACCCTGTCTGAATTATGTTTCCCTAAATTTATTATTGGAGTATTTACACATTGAAAGGTACCTGTGTGCTTCCTCTCTCCTTTTAAAAGTGTATTCATTTTACGCATAATAGAGAGTGTTCACATGCACAAAGGGGGCGACACCCTCCACAGGGTCTTGTTACACCATGATCCGCTTCCCACAGCCCTCCAGCTTTTCAGGATCTTGGCACGTGTGGAGCACGCCATGCATGTTTTCAAGCTGAGCAAGAGATCTGAACCTGCAATCAGTCAAATGGCTTCCAGAGCTACAGTTCAGCTTGCTACCTGCTGTGCCACCAGACTGAGCTTTTCCTCTCTTTTAATTTTCATAAAAGAGAAGAGAAGTAATTAGTAAAAGAGGTATAGAGGTACCACTATACATGCCTTTTACTGAAATGAATCTGAATACAAACCTAATGTTCTTAACAACTTGCCGATAAAGAGTAACTCGCAGCCAGCTTCCTAGAGCCTGCCAATGAAAACAATTGCAATTTACTCACACATCCAAAATGCCCCTGATAATAGTTGTTCATAATAACACAAAAAAGTACTTTTCAACTTCTTTCTATATTTTGTGACTCAAATTGATATAGAGAGCTATTACCAGTAATTGTTAGGTAAGTCACTAAGCGAAAGTTCCATCTTGCCTAAAGAATACTTTATATCCTCGTGTTGTCTTTGCTGTGTTTTACTCAGATACAAAATGCTTTGCTGAATAAGAGATGTAGCCAGAAAATAGTATCTTGTTTCGTCCTGCAGTATGAAGTAAAACAAATAAGCCAAAAGGAAATAAAAAAAAAGAGAGAGAAAAGCAAATCTCAGAAGATTGCTTCTCACTTCTTCCCTTAGGCCTTTTCCAGGCAGCCAGCTCTTTCAGCTAGGAATAAATCCAAATTCCTTCTCCGTATATAAATGCCAAGCTCACACAATGTATCATGACTTGAAAAATAGATGGTTTTCTTCAATAACATTGTCAAATTATTTTAGGAACAGTTTTTTTTTTTTTTTTCTATTTGGCACAATTGATATGAATTTATCACTATGGGTAAATTAAAATAGTTTCTTAGGTGCTGGTGAAAAGAGCAGCACAATTAAATGGTTCTCATAGAATAATTAAGATGTAAGTGGGAAAATCAATTTATGTAGCATATTTGGGAATTACAGAGAGTTCTACAAAAGGAAACATGAACTTATTTAGGAATTAAAGTAGGTTCTACAAAATGAGACATTAATTTATGAAAGAAAAATTAATGGGAATAATAAATGTTCAAGGAACAGAGATAGATTCAGGTTTTTAAAAGCCTGAAGTTTATTCTTTTGGGGATCTGACTTTAAAAAAAACTAATTCAAAATTGCAAACAGAAAAAAATGAAGCTCCCTTTTGGGTTTTTGTGGGTGTTGAGCAAATGCGGAGCTCTGAAGCTTGAGCTTCATTAGAATAAATCCACCTCCACTGAGGAAGAAAAATGCTTCTAAAACACTGCCCAGTTATTCATTAGTGGATTAAATAAACATCTAAAGCATCTTATCTAATTACGTAGGAGTTTCTGGGGATACAAGGATGAATGAGAAAAGAAAGGAGTATTTTCCTTGCAATCTGTTTTGTTTTGGAAGAGTAAGAAACACATTACTTGAAGAGTCAAATGGCCACTTTGTCCCAAGAAAGGAAGCTCTGATTTTATTTTTTAAAAAGGTTGTATCTGAGAAATGCAGAGTATACACAAACTTGTAAAGGAAAACGTACTCATAATCTCACCACACAGAGATAACCTGTGCTATGTATCATGAAATAGTCTCTCTTATTTTATTTGTGCCTGATCACAAATAGATGATTTTTTAGACAATTTTTTTAGAAAGACTTTTTGCTACAGGGCATATGTGCTCACAGAGAGACAGAAAGTGAGGAATCATCCCCGAGGAGTTATGACCACACTGTAATAATCACTTCTCCTCCACTCTCCTCTCAGGATTTGGGCACACATGCACACACTCTTAGTTTGAATTTTAAGCTGTTGGGTCTAGTACTCAAACTGCGGTGGACTATGTGAAAGTCCAATGGCATAGCCATTTCGTCATCTACTGGTCCCCGCATATGGGTAATTTTTATATTCTTATGACCACACCATATATTCATATTTATATTTATTTTATTCATATTAGTGTGTCTAAAATTTATTTAATATATTTTACAATTCTAATTATAGCCAATTGTAACAAAACGTGTTTAAACCTACTCATATTGCTAGGGAATTTTTGTTTTAAATTTTTACTCTTGTAAATATTACCATAACAAACATCTTGGACTGCATATCTGAACATCTGCTAAGCATCCTAAATGTAGACTTACTATACATAATTAAATTTTTTTCAGTTTTTGTATGTTTTGTTAAATTATTCTCAATAAGTATTTTATTTAAGCTTCCAAGAATATTGAATTAATGTTAACTTCACAACACCTACATTAACATTGGTTATTATAATTTATAAATAGTTAAAACTCTATCATCAAGAACATCTTATTATATTTCTTTACCTAACTAACATTTATTTAATTTTAGTTGATGATGAATCAGCCTTTATAAATTTTAGCCTTTATTTTCAGTGACTTGTGCATTTGAGTTCTTTATCATTTTGGAGGTAGGGTTACTATTTCTCTTTTTTATTTTGTGATCGTTTTTCTAAGAAATAAGTAAGTAGATGATAGTATAATTGAAGTATTTGAAACAGAACTAAACAAAAGTATCAAATTTTTTCTGAACATTAATGTCACATACTAAAAGGCAGAAGAATTATGACTGAATACTAAACACAAATGAGAAAAATCCTGTGAGTCTATATTAAAGGTTTCATAAACCCATTGATTCAATTCAGTATACATATATTTGACCTTTCAGTACATGAATAAAACAGTTGCTAACCACTCTAAAATTTCACAGAAGATGTAATTTTAGATAAATACTGTAAGTGAAGATGTGTTAGAAGCATGGGTTAAGTTGAAAAAGAGGAACTGACACTCCACAGAGAGGAACAATATTTAGATGGGCACAGACAGATAAAAGAATGGATACAAGTGTGAAGTAGCTGAATATTGATGAAGAGTAGGGCAATTAGGAAAGTTCATACAAGAAGTGGAGAGATGGGCTGGGGTCAGCTTGAACACCAAAGGTTGGTTAGGCAAGGTAGTCACACAAATTTATACATTTTCAAGAGTCAAAGGAGACATTTAACAACAACAGGAAAAAAAAGAAAAATGTTATATATCTGCTAAAAGGTTATACTACAGCTGTGAGGGGGATGACTCAAGTACTCAGTAGAAGGGGATGTAGAGAGATGTGCATTTGATTTTGTTTGTTTGTATTTGCTATAGAGAGAGAGGGAGAGATAGAGAGACAGACAGTGAGAAATCACCCCCAGAGGGGATGATCATGCTGTAATCCCTTTTCCTCCATTTATTTCTTGGGATTTTTGGCATGCATGCATGTGCACCCAGTGTGTTTTTCAAGCTGCCAGGTATGGAACTAGAATCGCACAGTCATGTGGAACCCAGCTGCCTTAACCACCATGCCAACAGCTGGACCCAGAGATGTACATTATAAAGAAACAGTTGAGGGACCAGCTGATGGCATAATGGCAATATCACTGGATTTTCATGTAGTCAACTGCAGTTCAAATCCCGAACCCGGTGGCTTAAATTGAAGCCAGGCACAGGAGCGTGCATGCCCAAGATCCTAAGAGGAGAATGGAGGAGCAGGAATTGTGGCATGGCCATCCCCCATGGGGGGGTGATTTCTCGCTTTCTGTCTCTCTCTTCTGTCTTTCTGGCAAGCTCATGCATCCTATAGCCAAAACCTCTCCCCTCTTCCTCACAAAAAAAAAAAAAAAAAAAAAGAAAGAAAGAAAGAAAGAAAGAAAAAAAGAAAGGAAGAAAGAAAGAAAAAAAGAAACAGTTGAAGAACCTCATTGAGCTGAATAAGGAGAGAGGAGACCTACCTAGTCTATCAAAATGGTTAAATAATTCAGCAAGATGCTGGCTCTGAATATGCAAACTTTATAGAGACGCAGTGAGTTTCATTTGGATCATGCTAATTTTCAGGTGTCTGCTGATCATTTAGGTAGTAATGTTATTCAGTAGTGATTTTAGGGTTTTCAGAATATTGACTATTGGTAATTGACTCCTGAATTATTTACTGTAGTTGAGCAAGTATCCAGAAATTAAATTATTTAATCCAGATGAGTAGATTCTCACAGTCTTACATTATTAATCATTCTAGAATCCGTGTCCTCCTCAGTTCACCCCTCACCTCCTTCATTCAGGTGTTCATTGTCTCACTAACTGAGTGCTGACTAGTCACTCTGGTTTCTAATTTGCCCCCTTTTAACCAACTGTGACCAAAAGGATTTTTCTAATGTATGTAATCCAAGACTTATCACCTAACTAACCCTTATGGATTTTTTTAAAACTACCTGTAATTCAGACATTACAAGATGTCTTTAATAATGTCTCAGCCCTCTACCTTACCCTGAAATCCCAACATAATTAGAAACATGCCCTGAAGACTTATCCAATGTTTCTTCCTTAAAGATGAAATATATAAGGGCCAGCAGATGGCATAATGGTTACATCACTGGACTCCCACATAGCTGACCATAGTTCAAGTCCTGGACCTGGAGGCTTAACACTCACATAAGGCACATGTACATGTGTGCCCAAGTTCCCAGGAGGAGAATGGAGGAGAAGACATTGCAGCATGACCATTCCCTTGAAGGAGTGATTTCTCACTTTCTGTCTTTGTCTCTCTCGTTTTGGTGAGTGTATGCACCCTATAGAAAAATTCTCTCTCTCTAAAAAAAGATGAACTATGCATCTATTGTCCTATTCTATTTATTGACTTCTCTTTCTCAGAGTTGCATTTTGGAAAAAACAAAAATATTTACCTGAGCATTTAAGTGTTTCTAGCACTTAACGCTGTACCTGACATTTGGAGAGTGCTCAAATATGTTTAATAAATGAATTTTGTTTGCTCTGAGAGAACACGGTATTCATTTTTGGAGAATAACCTATGAATGCAGGATCCAGAGATGAAAATCCATTCCAGAACTACACTGCTAGGAAAATCAAGAAAACAAGATTTTCCTCCCTCTTTCTATTGCACTTCACTGCCCCTTATTTGTGGAGCTCAGTATTGACTTGTCAGGAAAGTCATGACACATTTTTGCATAGGAAAATAAGTCCTGACTTTCCTGATGACCTGCTAGAAAGCCAGCTCAAGAGAGATCGTTAGGGTCTGCATAATTTCAGAGAAGTATCCAAAACACGATGTAAATTTATTTTGGTTTGTTTTTATAATCCCAATGGATAAATCTGAAGCTTAGAGAATAGCTTAATAACCAGAATATGCATAAACCAATTTATGCCTTAAAATTTGCTCTAGGGTTATTATAAATAATAAAAAAAATTCTGGAAAAAATATCATACACATTCAAAAAAGAAAGGAAACAATGATTCACCAATATCCTAAAACAATAAGGACATACCATGTTTATGCCCAGCGGTGATGATGTAATGTATAAAGTAAAAATGAGCTCACTGAGTTCACTTTTACTGAATTCGTACCAGGTTTTAACACTGATTGGAAATCACTATCGAGAAGAGAGACTCACTGAACCTATGCTAGATTCATTCAACAGCTTTGCCTAATGCTTGCTGACTTTCATTTTTCTGGGAGCGGAGGGAGACAGAAATGTTAAATTTAAGGCCATACCTCAGGGAAGATGTCAGGGCTGACAACAGAATATGTGGATTCTTCAAAATCTACTTGAAACTATGAAGGAGATAAAATCTTCCAAGGGATTGGTGTAGAAAAAGATAAAGCACCCAAGATAGCATTTGGGAAACAATAAAAACATAAAGTTTATGGCTGGGGATAGGGAGACCAAAATAAGAGATTGAAAAATACTAAAAGATGCAGTTAAGAAAAAGTAGACCCTGCTATCACATTGCCATTTTAATGCGCATTTTAGAAGCAGCTAGTTGAAGGGTTTTTTTTCCTCCTAGTTAGAGATCATTTGTTTTTCTTTATGTGAAGAGTGCCTATTTATGTCCATAAAATTTTATTTGGGGACCTTATTTTCTAAGCATTTTTATGAACTTTTAAATATAAAGTCGGTATAGTCATATAGTAGAAAATCTTTAATGATGCCATTTTAACTGTTCCTCCTAAACAGCCTTGAATTTTTCTTGCAGTTGAAGAAATATTGTGCTAAAAATACAAAGTGTTTTCAAAAAGCCCACATATGGAAATGCAGTCCAAGTTGTGCCAGTTTTCTCTTCTCTTCTCTCCTCTCTCCTCTCCTGCTTTTTTATTTTGGTAGGCAGAATCCAAACATAGTTCTTTATTTTGGTGGGGGTGGGTGGGTAATGGTTATCTATAAAGCAGTATTCCTGGATTTTAATCTCATTTGAACCATTTATAAACTGTAGGATCTTAAGCAAAGTATGTACCTTCTCAGTGGCTAATTTTCCTTTTCTCTAAAATGAGAATGAAAGTACATGTTGCTAAGTAAGGCAACTTTGAACATGAATTAAGTTGATATAGAAAGAGAATTTAGATAGTACCTACACATGGGAAACAACTGATAAATAACGGCTTTACTTTTATTAATCTCTGCAATCCTTTTGACTAGGTCAATACTGTCCCCCCACTCTGTTTGTGTGTTTATACTTTAAAACTCATATTTTACAACTAAGAAAACTAAGGAGATGGGCCGGCCGATGATGTGGTGGTTAAAGCTGCTGGATACCACACATCAAACTGCACCACTAGAATTTTTGACCACATGGATTCAAAACAGTCTAGGAGCACATGCCTGTCAAAATCAAGAAGTGAGAAATGGAAAAGGGATTGTGGCAAGACCATCTCCCATGAGGAGATGCTTTCCCACTTTAATTCTCTCTCTCTTTTGCTCTTTCTTTCTCTCTCTTTCTCTCCAGTAAGCAAATATCCTCTAGCAAATTAAGCAAACAAAGACCTAAGGATGTTGATCTAAGGATCTTAACCCTTCCAAACAAGAAATGGGTATACAGTGCCAATCATAGGTGTTACATTACATTCAGAAATGTAATCCATAGAGCAATACATCAGAATAAATTGCAGTGATATAAAAAAATTGATTTCCACCCTGTTTTACTAAAAACAATATATTTAAATAAAGCTCAAGAACTGCATTTCAAAACATTATCTTCAGCACTTCTCAGGCAGAGTAGATTAGGACATTTTTCTGGAGAAAAAAATATGATCAAAATTCATAAGAAAAGATGTCATAAAGGAAGAGAGCTTCCAACAATCATATATATATATATATACACATATACACATATATAATATATGTTATAAAACATTTTGGTAAATATATAATGTATATATTATAAAACATTTTGGTTATCTTTTAAACTAAACCTTAGAAAAATTACATTTTGATTCAGAAAGGAGAGAAATATTTTGATTTGGAAGTGTTTTGTTCCATAAAAAGACCATTCTGTTGCCTCTTAAAATTAGAAAAAATTGTTATGATAATTTAGAAAGAAAAATTCAGGCTATTTTTTATTAAATAATTGTACACTTGTATTAATCATATACTGGCTGATTTCATTGTTAAAGAGCAGCAGTGGGGAGAAGGGAGGGTAGAAATGTTCTCCTGTCATTTTAGAGTAGTTATATTTTACATTCATAGTAAGTGACCTCACATCAATGAAACTGAAATGAGCTAATGTCTGTAAAACTTTTGTAAACTGTAAAATGTAATGGACTGATAAATGACTTTCATGAATATGGTAGTGTTCTTGCATCACTTACCAACTTTATACAAGTCTTTAATAATTAACAGCTACGTTAGGAAACTACCATGTTTCAAGAACTGTGCAGGGCATTGAAGAAACAAAGATAACAAGACAACAATCATGTCCTTAAGATGTTAAAAGAGTCCAAAAAGAGCAGCGAGAGAGGGATTTTAAATCTTCTTGGGCGCGAAGGGAAAGGTGAAATATGTATGGGAAGTTGAAGAGGACCTCATAATATAAGTATTATTCATAGGGTAATGCAGCAGAACAGTACCATATAGAAGAAGCAGAAGTATCTGACATAATTTCATATTCATAAATCCTATAGTGCTGTTGAACTAAATGTCCTGCTATGTTTGGAGGAAAGTCAAAGGTGAGTCTAGAGGGGCCAGCAGGGGACAGATTTATGCATTCATTCAACCAATGTTAGATTACCTTAATATGCTACACTATGGAGTATAACTACTAAGAGCCAAAATCCAAATTTTAAGTAAGAGACATCTCATAATCAGATTTACATTTTATTTGCAGGATTGAGATGAAGCCATAGGCCATGCACAAACATCATTGCACTTATAAAAAAAATAACACTGGCATTAGGTAGAAAGTGTCATGGAATATACTGGAAATAAAAAATAGTAATGCATTTGAAGTGAACATTCTGAAAGACAAATCAGATTTTCAGTTTGGGTTAATGAATGAACAATTTGTGGGATCATCTCTCCCAACTCCATTTTGAATGACCATTAATTATTTTGTACCTTCTGACCATCTAATTTGGTATCTATCCCCCTGTATTGAAATTTTTAGTACTACATTTAATCACTGTAATTCTTACAGTGTACAACATGATTTTTCCCAGCATGAATACAGTGCATATTAGTCAAATCAAAGACATTACCATATACATTATCTTTAGCAGATAGTTTTTCATTTTTGTGTCTATTAAATGTAGTTTTTTTCCATTTACTTTTTTTTTTTTTTTTGGAGAGATTTTTCACTGTAGGGCGCGTGCGCTCGCCAGACAGACAGAGAGAGACATAGAGACAGAAAGCGAGAAATCACCCCCCAGGGGGGATGGTCACGCTGCAATCCCTTCTCCTCCATTCCCTCTCGGGATCTTGGGCACGCACGCACACGCGCCCGGCGTGAGTTTTAAGCCACCGGGTCCGGGACACGAACCGCGGTCGACTACGTGGGAGTCCAGCGACATAGCCATTACGCTAACTGCTGGTTCCCTTTCCATTTACTTTTAATGAGCCATCTGATGGAGTTTGGGTAAGAAACTGAGAGACATCATTAATGTCGTTTGTTTTTACTATGTGGCCCATGTACCTGCTGGAGAGACATAAAGAGATAAGGTGAAAAATAACCCCTACAGGGAGATGGCCACACTGCAATCCCATCTTCTCCATTCTCCTCTCAGGGTTTTGGACAGGCATGTTCACATACATAGTGTTATTTTCAAGCTGCTAGTCAAGGACTCAAACTGTGGTTGGTTATGAGGGAATCTAGGGCCTTAACTACCACACCACATGCTGGTTCCAACATCCTTAATTTTTTAATAATTTTTATTTGCAGCACCTATACCAATATCTGACACATAGTATGCATCCATACATGGTTGTATAAATTCAATATAAATATATTCTGGCCCTTAAAATAGACTACCAAGCTAACAAAATTTCCATCAAGGAAATTCATTTTAAAGAGAAACATTTACATGATTACAGTTGCTAAAGTCTGAATTTACCAGCATGCATTCCTTTCAGAAAAGGCATCCTCAGCTATCTGAACTGCTCTTTTCACAATTTTAGCTTCACTGACTTCCATTTCAGAGATATATTTAGCACATGGATATTAGCTACTGAGAAATATTTGGTAATCAAATAAGATACCTGTTTATCATGAACTTCTAAAGCACCATGAGAATAACTACAGCATGAATGTGTGAGTACTGGAAGTTTTCTGAGTTATATCTGTCTTTGAGGACATAGTCATTTTTCTTCTTATTCTCTTATTCTTCTCCTGCCTCAGTAGTGAGTGTTATTTATGAAAATAAATCAAGGGACCAGCAGTTAGTGTAATGGCGATGTCGCTGGACTCCCACATAGTCGACCGCGGTTCGCATCCTGGACCCGGGGACTTAAAGCTCACACCGGGCGCATGTGCGTGCGTGCCCAAGATCCTGAGAGGAGAATGGAGGAGAAGGGATTGTGGCATAGCCATCCCCCCTGGAGGGGTGATTTCTCGCTTTCTGTCTGTCTCTCTGTCTCTCTGTCTGTCTGTCTGGTGAGCACACGCACCCTATAGCAAAAACCTCTCAAAAAAAAAAAAAAAAAGAAAAGAAATCAAGATATAAAATGACAACTTACCACATCAAAGTTGTTAACAAAATGAGAAAAGTCTCTTTTGGATTAATGTTAAACATGAATGATTCAGACTATCTGTTTCTAATCCCCACTATTAATTGACTAGAATAGACTAAGAACACATATGCAGGAAAAATGAAGATCCTCTTGCACTCCAAAGTCATTATTTTAAACACAAATCATATTATCTCTTACTAGTAAATCTATTCCTCATCAAGTTCTTTCTAAATTAGTGGAGTTACAACCTAGTCAGTCCCTGAAACTAAAAACAACAATGACAAAAAAAAGAAAAACAAGAAAAAGACCCTTAATTCACCTCTCAGTTTATGCTCTTATCTTTCCCACAAAGGATTCATAGAAAAATAGTGCAATTATGAGTAAAATGACTAATATACATTGAGCACTTTTCATGTACCACACACTTGCCCTAACGTTTCTTTAGAATATAGATTTTTAAAAATGATTTACTTAATTTTATTTGTTATTATTTTTAATTTGACAAAAAAGAGACAGAGAGAGAACGGGAAAATAAGAAAGCAAGCTGCTGCGGGACTCAAACCGCAGTCGGTCATGTGGGAGTCCAGTGCCTTTAACCATCACACCTCCTGCCAGCTCCTAGATTATATAATTTTATTCTCATTGTTTAAACAATCTATGAGGTAGAAATTCTTGAAGAAATGAAATCATAAACATATAAAGTAACTTGCCCAAGGACACACATGTTTCTAAAGTAAGTTTGTCTGAATGTAAATTCTGGCTTCATCATGCACTAGCTATTTGATGCTGAGAGACCAAGGACTACAAACTACTTCAATCACAGCAGCTTGAGGGTTTCCTTGAAAAAAAAAAAAAAAAAAAAATTTTTAGGGTTAATATTAATATGGCCCTGGGACAATTGATTACCCTTTCATGTTTTAAAAATAAACATAATAAAAGTGCCCACTCAAAGGCTTTTGTTGAATATTAGATAATAAAATTTATATAGAGTACTTACTCCAATGACTAATTCAGTTTTCAACAGCTTAACTCTTCTCATTATAATTGCTCTTACTTTCTTCTCTAGTTTTCTTGTTCTAGATTCCCTCATGATACTTTGCTGTATGTATTACTATCCAAGTTATCTTATAAAACTTAATTGGATGATATCACTTGCATACTAAAACTGTGTGGTGTGGTGCCTCCCGTTGCCTATTGAATACAGTATTTATTGTTTAATATGAGATAGTTTTTCATTCCTTCCACTCTAGAGTTAAATGCTGAATGCAGTATGTGGGGTGGAAACAAAGCAAGCTCTGTGGGAAGATATTCCAGATAATAGGATGCCATTCTACACTTCCTTACATGTATGGCCTTGGGAAATTCTAAGTCTCTATATGGTTTAGATTTATCATTATCAAATGAAAGGTGATGATATCTGCTTTGCTGAGTCTTCGTGAGAATTAGATAAAATAATGGTTGTAAAGTACCTTACCAATAAAAGGCTCCCTTTAAAACATCCCTTTATTATAGTCCTGAATTGCCCTACACCTTTCTACTCAATACAACAATGCCCAGTCTCCAAGCAATATTTTACTCACCCATGCTGTTTTCTCTATGTAGAATTTTCCCTACTTCTTCATTTGGATAATTGTGGAAATACTTTAGTACCCAGGTAGAAATATCGCTTTCTCAGTGGAACAATTTCTGAGGCCCCAGAGCACTCTTACTGCTCTATTTATCATCCTCATAGACAGAGCTTATCACATATTTAGTTAATTGATTAATGAACTTATTTAGTTTCTTCCACCACCAGATAACGAACACCCTCAGAGGTTCATATATTTTGTAATTGTGGAAAATAAAACACCTTTGAAGATAAATAAAGTAAGTGGGTAAAATATTTTATATCTTTTCTATATACAGCCAAGGATCTGGTACTTAAAAAAGAGCTCACAATTTTTGATCAATAAATGGCAAAATGGAACCAGCAAGTGGACTCCCATGTATGTAGTTGACCATGGAGCCATGTACTCTAACTCCCGTAGTTAGAGTCCCAGACCCAGTGGCTTAAATTCATGCCAGGGACATGTGTGTGCATGCCCTAAGTCTCAAGAAGAGAACGGAGGAGAAGGGATTGCAGCATTGCCATCCCCTCCGGGAGGTAATTTCTCACTTTCTGTCACCTTGCCTCTCTCTGTCTCTCTGGCGAGAACATGCACCATATAGCAAAAATCTCTAAAAATAAATAAGTAAACAAATGGCAAAATAGAAGACCAAATGTTCTGTTTAACTGAACATGCTTTCAGTATTTTTCCCTTATGAATTTGTATAGTTATATTAATTATACTTTCATTTCTCAAAATACATTGTGGAACTTCTCTGAAACTTGTTTACAGATCCTAAAGCTTGGGACTATTACAGGAAATTAGTCCCATGGCTGCAAAATTACATTAGTAAATGTTATCTAAATATAGAAGCTTCATATTAAGACAGGCAAAGGAAGGATTCCATATGTTGGCAACAAAATTGGGAAAACACCTAGGTTTTTCTGAAGTTGGCATGCCTTGTGCATTAGAGAAATAATAACTGCAAATGGATACCAAAAACACTGGCAAAGAAATACTGGCAAGCTCTCAGGAAACCCATTAAAACTATGTAGACTGAATGTAGTAAGTACATATAGGTTCAGCAAAAAAATCTTGAAATATTAAGATTAAAAACTAGATAGGAAAAGATCCCTAGTAAAGAGAAGTGAAAGTTGACCTAGATAGGGGCTAACAATAGATAATACTTAGCATACCTCTAGGTAAGTGTGCAACATCCAAGTGTTCCTCAGAGTAGTTTGTTATGGTAAAATATTACAATAAGTATATCAGATAATATATGTATATATGTTCCTACTGTTTTCTCATGTTAGTAACATGTGATAATTAGTTTGAATATAAGATAAATTTCTCCCAGAGTTCGTAGCTTTCAAGATAATTATTTGTGTTAGAATAGCTATGTCATGGGGCCAACTGGTGGCAGAGTGGTTACAGTGCTAGACTCTCAACACAGTCAACCGCTGTTCAAGTCTTAGACTGGTGGCTTGAAACTCATGCTTGACGTATGTGAATGTGTGTCCAAGATCGCAAGAGGGAAATAGAGAAGAGACTGCGGTGTGGCCATCCTTCCTCGGGGATGATTTCTCTCTCTCTTCTGTCTTTCTCTGTCTCTCTGGCAATCTCATGCAACCTAGAGCAGAAATGTCTCTCAAAAAAAAAAAAAAAAAGAAGAAGAAGAATAGCTATACCATATCTATAACAATACATGGCATGCAGACGTTATGAGAAGTTACAACTAGTTTAGGGGAGGTTTAATTTGTAAGTAGAACTCTTGATTAAACCTGAAACTTTATTGTATGAAAATATAAAAGTCTGGGACCAGCAGTTAGCGTAATGGCTATGTCGCTGGACTCCCACGTAGTCAACCGCGATTCGAGTCCTGGACCCGGTGGCTTAAACTCATGCCAGGCGCATGTGCATGCGTGCCCAAGATCTGGAGAGGAGAATGGAGGAGAAGGGATTGTGGCGTGACCACCACCCCTGGGGAGTGATTTCTCGCTTTCTATCTCTCTATCTCTGTCTGGTGAGCACACGCACCCTATAGCAGAAACCTCGCAAAAAAAAAAAAAAGTCTATATAATAATACATATAGCCCTGAATATGTTCATAGTACTATAATTACAAAATAAAGGCCCAGTGTGTAGATAAACTGTGGAAATGAATAGAAAGAATAGAGAAATAAGTGTGTATGAGAGAACTCATGTATACATTGACAGAACAGGATGTGGGATGTAAGCAAAAGAGAAGATTTTAAAAAGAGGACCTATAAAAAGAAAAAAAAATATGACAATGATTGGAAGAGAAAGATTAAGAACAAGAAGAAAAAAAAAGAAGGAGATGTAACTGGAAGAAAAGAATAATGAAGAAAACTGAGAGTTCTGATTAGTAACAACATAGAAGCAGATGCTAAGAAGTGGCACTTACTAAGTGTGGGAGAATAATCTCTACATA
>NW_006159462.1:1193221-1206145 GCF_000334495.1 Tupaia belangeri chinensis
AAAGAAAAGAAATCAAGATATAAAATGACAACTTACCACATCAAAGTTGTTAACAAAATGAGAAAAGTCTCTTTTGGATTAATGTTAAACATGAATGATTCAGACTATCTGTTTCTAATCCCCACTATTAATTGACTAGAATAGACTAAGAACACATATGCAGGAAAAATGAAGATCCTCTTGCACTCCAAAGTCATTATTTTAAACACAAATCATATTATCTCTTACTAGTAAATCTATTCCTCATCAAGTTCTTTCTAAATTAGTGGAGTTACAACCTAGTCAGTCCCTGAAACTAAAAACAACAATGACAAAAAAAAGAAAAACAAGAAAAAGACCCTTAATTCACCTCTCAGTTTATGCTCTTATCTTTCCCACAAAGGATTCATAGAAAAATAGTGCAATTATGAGTAAAATGACTAATATACATTGAGCACTTTTCATGTACCACACACTTGCCCTAACGTTTCTTTAGAATATAGATTTTTAAAAATGATTTACTTAATTTTATTTGTTATTATTTTTAATTTGACAAAAAAGAGACAGAGAGAGAACGGGAAAATAAGAAAGCAAGCTGCTGCGGGACTCAAACCGCAGTCGGTCATGTGGGAGTCCAGTGCCTTTAACCATCACACCTCCTGCCAGCTCCTAGATTATATAATTTTATTCTCATTGTTTAAACAATCTATGAGGTAGAAATTCTTGAAGAAATGAAATCATAAACATATAAAGTAACTTGCCCAAGGACACACATGTTTCTAAAGTAAGTTTGTCTGAATGTAAATTCTGGCTTCATCATGCACTAGCTATTTGATGCTGAGAGACCAAGGACTACAAACTACTTCAATCACAGCAGATTGAGGGTTTCCTTGAAAAAAAAAAAAAAAAAAAAAACTTTTAGGGTTAATATTAATATGGCCCTGGGACAATTGATTACCCTTTCATGTTTTAAAAATAAACATAATAAAAGTGCCCACTCAAAGGCTTTTGTTGAATATTAGATAATAAAATTTATATAGAGTACTTACTCCAATGACTAATTCAGTTTTCAACAGCTTAACTCTTCTCATTATAATTGCTCTTACTTTCTTCTCTAGTTTTCTTGTTCTAGATTCCCTCATGATACTTTGCTGTATGTATTACTATCCAAGTTATCTTATAAAACTTAATTGGATGATATCACTTGCATACTAAAACTGTGTGGTGTGGTGCCTCCCGTTGCCTATTGAATACAGTATTTATTGTTTAATATGAGATAGTTTTTCATTCCTTCCACTCTAGAGTTAAATGCTGAATGCAGTATGTGGGGTGGAAACAAAGCAAGCTCTGTGGGAAGATATTCCAGATAATAGGATGCCATTCTACACTTCCTTACATGTATGGCCTTGGGAAATTCTAAGTCTCTATATGGTTTAGATTTATCATTATCAAATGAAAGGTGATGATATCTGCTTTGCTGAGTCTTCGTGAGAATTAGATAAAATAATGGTTGTAAAGTACCTTACCAATAAAAGGCTCCCTTTAAAACATCCCTTTATTATAGTCCTGAATTGCCCTACACCTTTCTACTCAATACAACAATGCCCAGTCTCCAAGCAATATTTTACTCACCCATGCTGTTTTCTCTGTGTAGAATTTTCCCTACCTTCTTCATTTGGATAATTGTGGAAATACTTTAGTACCCAGGTAGAAATATCGCTTTCTCAGTGGAACAATTTAGAACCAGCAAGTGGACTCCCATGTATGTAGTTGACCATGGAGCCATGTACTCTAACTCCCGTAGTTAGAGTCCCAGACCCAGTGGCTTAAATTCATGCCAGGGACATGTGTGTGCATGCCCTAAGTCTCAAGAAGAGAACGGAGGAGAAGGGATTGCAGCATTGCCATCCCCTCCGGGAGGTAATTTCTCACTTTCTGTCACCTTGCCTCTCTCTGTCTCTCTGGCGAGAACATGCACCATATAGCAAAAATCTCTAAAAATAAATAAGTAAACAAATGGCAAAATAGAAGACCAAATGTTCTGTTTAACTGAACATGCTTTCAGTATTTTTCCCTTATGAATTTGTATAGTTATATTAATTATACTTTCATTTCTCAAAATACATTGTGGAACTTCTCTGAAACTTGTTTACAGATCCTAAAGCTTGGGACTATTACAGGAAATTAGTCCCATGGCTGCAAAATTACATTAGTAAATGTTATCTAAATATAGAAGCTTCATATTAAGACAGGCAAAGGAAGGATTCCATATGTTGGCAACAAAATTGGGAAAACACCTAGGTTTTTCTGAAGTTGGCATGCCTTGTGCATTAGAGAAATAATAACTGCAAATGGATACCAAAAACACTGGCAAAGAAATACTGGCAAGCTCTCAGGAAACCCATTAAAACTATGTAGACTGAATGTAGTAAGTACATATAGGTTCAGCAAAAAAATCTTGAAATATTAAGATTAAAAACTAGATAGGAAAAGATCCCTAGTAAAGAGAAGTGAAAGTTGACCTAGATAGGGGCTAACAATAGATAATACTTAGCATACCTCTAGGTAAGTGTGCAACATCCAAGTGTTCCTCAGAGTAGTTTGTTATGGTAAAATATTACAATAAGTATATCAGATAATATATGTATATATGTTCCTACTGTTTTCTCATGTTAGTAACATGTGATAATTAGTTTGAATATAAGATAAATTTCTCCCAGAGTTCGTAGCTTTCAAGATAATTATTTGTGTTAGAATAGCTATGTCATGGGGCCAACTGGTGGCAGAGTGGTTACAGTGCTAGACTCTCAACACAGTCAACCGCTGTTCAAGTCTTAGACTGGTGGCTTGAAACTCATGCTTGACGTATGTGAATGTGTGTCCAAGATCGCAAGAGGGAAATAGAGAAGAGACTGCGGTGTGGCCATCCTTCCTCGGGGATGATTTCTCTCTCTCTTCTGTCTTTCTCTGTCTCTCTGGCAATCTCATGCAACCTAGAGCAGAAATGTCTCTCAAAAAAAAAAAAAAAAAGAAGAAGAAGAATAGCTATACCATATCTATAACAATACATGGCATGCAGACGTTATGAGAAGTTACAACTAGTTTAGGGGAGGTTTAATTTGTAAGTAGAACTCTTGATTAAACCTGAAACTTTATTGTATGAAAATATAAAAGTCTGGGACCAGCAGTTAGCGTAATGGCTATGTCGCTGGACTCCCACGTAGTCAACCGCGATTCGAGTCCTGGACCCGGTGGCTTAAACTCATGCCAGGCGCATGTGCATGCGTGCCCAAGATCTGGAGAGGAGAATGGAGGAGAAGGGATTGTGGCGTGACCACCACCCCTGGGGAGTGATTTCTCCCGTTCTATCTCTCTAGCTCTGTCTGGTGAGCACACGCCCCCTATAGCAGAAACCTCGCAAAAAAAAAAAAAAGTCTATATAATAATACATATAGCCCTGAATATGTTCATAGTACTATAATTACAAAATAAAGGCCCAGTGTGTAGATAAACTGTGGAAATGAATAGAAAGAATAGAGAAATAAGTGTGTATGAGAGAACTCATGTATACATTGACAGAACAGGATGTGGGATGTAAGCAAAAGAGAAGATTTTAAAAAGAGGACCTATAAAAAGAAAAAAAAATATGACAATGATTGGAAGAGAAAGATTAAGAACAAGAAGAAAAAAAAAGAAGGAGATGTAACTGGAAGAAAAGAATAATGAAGAAAACTGAGAGTTCTGATTAGTAACAACATAGAAGCAGATGCTAAGAAGTGGCACTTACTAAGTGTGGGAGAATAATCTCTACATATTGCTATCATTTTTTTCTTTACTCTTTATACCTAATCTAAATAATCTTATAATAGCCCCTAACACCACAGGGTAAAATACACTTAAAAGTATCACATACCTGATTATTGGCAGAGCCAACATTCACACTCTTGTTTGACATCACTCTAAAAGCAATACATTTTGATAAGTTTTTGGACTAAGTATTAAAAATCATTTGTCTGAGGTGCAGGTTGATCTACATTACAGCTGAAGTGGTAAATCCTGAACCACAGGTAATGTAGAATCATATAGAAAAGAAGTGCCTATGTGTTATACCAAATCAATGAAGAGTGCTGTGGAGTTTCCCTTTGTTGCTTAGGAGTTGATAGGAGAGTGAGGATAGGACAACGGGGAGGAATAGTCAGAACTATGATAGATAGGTTACGTGGGAGGTGCTCCCATTAGGATGCAATTTAGCCCGATGCTGTTCCCTATAGGTGCTCACTCTATTGTGTGATTCTAGCAGGCTTGCTTCATTTGTGCCTCGAATTTATAATGTTAAAAAAGAAACCCATAAAGGGACCAGCAGTTAGCATAATAGCTATGTTGCTAAACTCCCATGCAGTCGACTGAGATTTGAGTCCTGGACCCAGTGGCTTAAACTCACACCGGGTGCGTGTGTGTGCATGCCCAAGATCCCAAGAGGAGAATGGAGGAGAAGGGATTGTGGTGTGGTCATCCTCCTTCGGGGGTGATTTCTCGCTTTCTGTCTCTCTGTCATTCTCTGTCTTTCTGGCAAGTGCACGTGTCCTATAGCAAAAAAATACCTCTTAACAAAAAAAAAAAAAAAAAAAAAGAAAAGAAAAGAAACGAAACCCATAAACATCTTTCTTTGAAACATCACGTTTACCATAGTAACTAACAGATCTGGTATATATAATGTGAGACAGTTCTAAGCACTTTGTCAATATTAAATTTAATCTTGACAATAATCCTTTGAGATATATAATGCCATTTTCTTTACAGATTAATAAATGAGCATAGAAAGATTAAATAGCTTAACCAAGGTCAAAGCTAGGATAGGAGGAAATCTGGTGTGGGATGCCACATCATTAACCTGACTAACAGCCTGATGACTTCTAGAATAATGAGGATCACTAGATACTGAAATGTAGAAGATGAATGCAAAATATATTCATTGAAATTTACCTCTCTAGAGATTTATATATCAACAAATATTTAGAAAGTGATTCCTGGGTCCCCAGGCAACTATACTAAATTTTAGGTGTTTGTAGAACATTATAGTTCAGGAAGTATGTTCACATTTGTTATTTCAGATGATCCTCACCAGCAAGAAGACATCAATTCAGAAAGAAAAGTGCTTGTAGTTCCATGAACTGGTAATGACTTTCTACTGTTTGCATTGCACACTAAATATTCTCTTCTAACCCCTTTTTGCCCTCATCTTTGTAAATATTTCTATGTCTATCACATTTTCTAAATTGTGGCACAATTAACTATCATGTAGATGTGCTTCAAAAGTATGCTGTTTTCTCTCCATCTGGTTTGGAAATAAGCCTTATGTCTATACCTTATTACTATACACCACAAAATCTAAAGGGTATATCGTGCTTGATAAATGCTACTAATAGAGATTTTTATCACTTAGCTATATTTTTCTAGCCATAGTGAATGTGCTTAAGGATGAGAGAGAGAAAAAAAAAAAAAGAGTAGGAGGAGAAGGAGAAGGAAAAAAGGAGAAGAAAGAAGAGAAGACAGGGAAAGCACTCCTCTAAGAGTCTGTTCATCCTGCAATCCTTTTTCCTGTGTTTCTCCAGTCTATTAGGAACATATGTCTCTGGCATGTTTTCCAACATGCAGAGCCTCAGACTTGAGCAATGATCAATGACGTAAGATCCAGCTCCCTAGCACAGTTCTCTAAGTGCTGTACTCGATGTCAACCCTCAGGTAGCTTTTTTTTTTTTTTTTGAGAGGTTTTAGCTATAGGGCGTGTGCGCTCACCAGACAGACAGAGAGAGACAGAGAAACAGAAAGTGAGAATTCACCCCCCAGGGAGGATGGCCACGCCACAATCCCTTCTCCTCCATTCTCCTCTCAGGATCTTGGGCTCGCCCGCACAAGCGCCCGGCGCGAGTTTAAACCGCCAGGTCCGGGACTCGAACCACAATCAACTACGTGGGAATCCAGCGACATAGCCATTACGCTAACTGCTGGGCCCAACCCTCAGGTAGCTTTTTGAAAACTTACTACATAGGGTCTTTTGACTTCCCAATCCATTGCGTAATACCCATGAAACCATTGAGTTTTATAGACTTCGCACTGAAAAAGAATTATGGAGACATAAAAATAACTTATCAGAGAGAAACAATAAACTTTAAAAACAATGTAAACCATTCTTCAGACTAGAAAAGGTATTTAACCTGAGAACAAAGATAAAGCTGACAAGGTGCCAACCATTTCCACTTCAATACATTGAGAAGAAATGGAAATTTAATCCTCCCAAGGTTTAGCGCACAAATACTGCTTCTTAAAAATGACCAATTAGTGCTACTTTATTAGGGAAGAAAAGGAGGGCACTCATATAGTTTCATGGTCAGTACAATTTCATTGAGTTCCAAGGTTAAAAAACACAACTTGCAAGCACTTACACATTATAATAGGTAATGGAAGTTGTTAGAAGTCTTTGCCTTAACTTTCACATGCATAAATGATGGGAAGAACTCCCAGTTACAGACTATTATGGTCAAGCAAGCTATTATTCTGTTTTTTTGTTTTGTTTTGTTTTGTTTTGTTTTTTAACTCAATATAAACATTTAACTTCTGGGAAGCCCTTTTCTCTGAATCTATTTGGAAAAAAAATGAAGCAATTGTGGAACATCATGTTTATAGAATCAAATGAAATAATATACTCTCAAGTATTTTATAGAGTAATATTTGGTCTAATAACAGATCTTTACAATTTTAGAATACACTGACAATGTTTGAAACACACATTCTAGAGCTGATGTCCCCATATAGCTTGCTGGCAGTAGTAAGTATAACCTAGCATTTTCTCTAACTGGGTGCTAAGTCACTCTATTGTCTGTTGAATCACGAAACAGCTTTTCATACTCAAACATATTTGGAAAATTCTGAGTTAAATAGAATTATTGTTTTAAAAAGTGTTCAGAGGGACCAGCAGGTGGTGTGATGGTTAAGGCGCTGGACACTCCCACATGGCTGACCATGGTTTAAGACCCAGACATGGTGGCTTGCTTTCCCACTTTCTCTCTCTCTCTCTGCCTCTCTCTCTGTCTCTGGTCAAATTAAAATAAATGAATGAATAAATAAAATTAAATAAAAACAATTATTTTTTAAAAAAGTGTTCAGAATTTCTAATACAGTGATGTGCACTCTAAATTTCTAAATACAAAGAGACTATTCTATTGGGTGCTTCTAAAACATATTTGTTTGTGGAAATACTCATTCTTAAAAACCTGCTAACTTCTTTTGTTCTCTACAATAAAATTCAGGAAATACTACGCTGTCTATTTAGCCAATCCAGACTGACTTAATACCTCTAAAATATAAATATGAATTAGAGGGAAAATTTCCTCAAAATGCTGAATAATGTGATTCCAAGATATCCTTCATTTATAAATTCAAATGCTATTATTTCTAAACTTTTTAAAAAATTTTGCCTTTCTTAAAAGTGGTTTCCTGGGACCAGCAGATGACATAATGGTTACATCACTGAACTCCCACATGGCTAACTGTGGTTTGAGTCCAAGACCCAGAGGCTTGAAACTCATGTTGAGCATGTGTTGTGCATGCCTAATATCCTGAGAGGAAAATGGAAGAGAATGGATTGCAGTGTGGTCATCCCCTCCCGGGGGGGGGGCGGGGGGGGGGATTCTTCACTTTAAGTCTCTCTCTGTCTCTCTGGTGAACACACGCACCCTATAGCAAAAATCTCTCAAAAATAAATAAATAAGTAAAAATGGAAAGTGTTTTCCACTGTAGTGTATCAAAGGAAAATTTTTAGCTAGATTTTTAAAATTGCTTTCTAAACTTTAATCTTACGTGTCTTTATTCTCTTCAAGTCAGTGAACATTTGGTTGCCTATAACTAATTGAAATTTTGCTGGATGATATCAATATGTAGGTGCAAGGCATATTCTCTGTCCTCAAGAAATAGAGTATACTGGAAAGAAAGAACAAATACATAACTAAATATTTAAAGAGTTAACAAAATGCTAAAGGTTTTACTCCAAATGTTATTTTGGGTACAGCCTTAGAGGGAGACATGGAATTGGAAGAGGACAAGAAAAAGAGTACTGTAACAAACAGAAGAGAAACTCCAAAGGTGTAGAAGTATGAAATATCATGTTAAGAAACAAAATATTACATAATAGTCATACAAAGAGGTCTTCAAAAAGTTAATAAAAAATGGTATTATAAGAAAGCAATTTATAATTTTCAAATTTTTAGTACCTTAACTCATACCTTAACTCTATTTTTCCCATGAACTTTGTGAAAGCCTCTTGTATATAATCCCTTCAAATTAGCTATTGTGTGGTGCCAGTAGATGGTGTAGCGGCTATGTCACTGGACTCCCACGTGGCTCACTGAGGTTCAAGTCCCAGACCCAGGGACTTGAAACTCACACCAAGTGTGTGTGTGTGCATGCCCAAAATCCCAGGAGGAGAGTGGAAGAGAAGTGATCATTTTGTGGCCATTCTCCCTGGGAGGGGTGGGAGAGGATTTCTCACGTTCCCTCTCTCTGTCTCTGTCTCTCTCTCTCTCTCTTATGAACATACACACCCTAAAGCAAAAACTTCTTTAAAAACTTAACCATTGTGGTACTGCTATGACTAATTTTTTCCCCTAAATCATATGGCCATTGCTAATAAACTAGCAAAATTTTATATCAAACTGAAATATACTGAACAGTTAACATTTTTAAAGGGTAACTACTTTTTTATGAAGCTTTCCCTTTCCACATTTATTATTAATGACTCTAATGAGACAGTGATTGCTTATGTCAATTCCTGATGTGACTGTTCTATATTAAAAATTTAAAACTTGAAATATAAAGCAGAATACAAAACAAAGCATGTAATTGTTCTAGTGACTATATCTATGTAGCCATTATAGACTTAATTTTCTTTGTATTTATCTCTAATTACAGTATCTCCCACTATCATTATTTGTTGCCTGATCTTCTATCTATGATAAAGTTTTACTCTTTTCTTTTTTTTATTTGAAACTACCTTCAAAAATGGTATGTATTCTTTTTACAATATTCTGACACTGTGAGATCCTCTTTTAAACTCAAATTCAGTAGTAGCTGGGTCCTGGAAGGGAAGCCAGCTTGGGCATCAGTTCCTTTTCTCCTGCCAACAATAACAATTGATTTTCTTTTTCCCAAATTAAAATCAGTGAGGAGAGAAGCTCCAAATAACAATCAATGTCCACTCCACTAACCATGTCATAGTTAATTAAATTAAATATGCTATATTTCCTTCTTTTACAAAACCCTCTAAGGGATGACTTGAAAAAGGATTTAATTATGCTTTAAATGCATCTCATAGTGATAAGACATTGTAGTGTAACAAGATTCTCACTGGGAATCATTTATTAGGTGATTACTATAAGCAATACTGTGGAGCTCTTAGACAAGCTGGAGGACCTTGTACTCTCTGAGAACTGTGGACTGGGCATGTAACTAAGTGGTAGACTCTGTGCAATGAGGATCTGTTTGAACTCTTCAGGTATCACTTGAATATGGTAAGTCTTTTTCAAAACATGAAGGTACCAGTACTAGCACATGTAGAGTTTTGTCTTCCACTCTAATACACAGGAGTTCATTTGTATTCCACTCACTAAGCAACCTTTCATCACTTGATATGTCTAAGACTTGACCACTAAATAAATTCTTGGATAATTTTTTTTCACATAGTCTGAAAGTCCTCAGGTGCTAAGATATTTTGTATTTTTTTGGGGGGGGAGAGGTTTTTGCTATAGGGCATGTGTGCTCTCCAGAAAGACAGAGAGAGAGAGCAAGAGAGAAAGTGAGAAATCACCCCCCAGGGGGGGATGGCCATGCTACAATCTCTTCTCCATTTTCCTTTTGGGATCTTGGGCATGCATGCACATGCACCTGGTATGAGTTTAAACCACCAGGTCCAGGACTCGAACTGCGGTCGACTACATAAGAGTCCAGCGACATAGCCATTATGCTAACTGCTGGTCCCTTTTGTATTTTTCACAGCATGGTACCTTTCTAAATAAGTATTTTAATCAGTGGATAAATTAGTACCAAGTTAAAATATTTAAAGATATAGTCTCTCCTTAAAGGAATGCCTCTGAAATCCTCCTTAAGTGTAGTATATATTGCCTGACACATAAAACATGAAGAGTTTCGTCATTCTCGATAAAATCACATTTTTATAACACTTATCACTAGCAAACAAATTATTTATTTATCTGTAATTATTTAATGCCTATCTCCTCAGTCTAACATAGAAGCTGCATAAAAGAGATTGTTGTCTTCTTCACTATTTTATTCCCAAATCATAGAAAAGTGTCTGACATAAAAAAGCCTAATAAAATATTGCTGAAAGAACAAATGAATGAATATTGGGTAGAAGATCATGTCTATTTTACATTTCATAGGAACCAGAAGAATTGCACTCTAAGAGTTGTATCAATTTAAACCCCAGGTACTGTGAATAATAAGACTCACTACTTTACATATTATTCCAACACTAGATTTTCCAATAAAATATTATTAATTTAATTGTTTTAATCCCAATGATAAAATATACCTTCTAACTTTCCCCCCCCGATTATAAGTCAAATTTTAAAAGCAACTTTTCATGTTTTGTAAGCATGTGGGATGTAGCTTGTTAACCTATAGTCTGGCTCGATACTTTGAATATTTAATATATTGGACGTCACTTTTTGAAACAGCCAGAGTGTTCCAGATATTCTTCAATATTTCCAGCACATGTATTTATAGATTTCAACTACAGGGGAAAAATATCAAAATGACCAAAGAGAAGTGAAGAGGAAAGAATAGTTAGTAATGGCATTGTGTTCACTCCTGGAGATACTGCGCTTTGAGGCTGAGCACTGATAAGGAAGGATTTCTCCCAGCCTCTATAACCTTGATGCCAAAACCAGACAAGGACAATCCAAGAAAGAAAACTACAGACTAATACCCCTGATGAATAATGACAAGAAAATTTTCAACAAAATACTAGTAAACCTAATCCAACAACATATCAAGATTATATACCATGACCAGAAGGATTTATCCCAGGGCTAAAAAGATAGTTCAACATATGTAAAACAATAAATGTAAAACACCACTAGCAGAAAGAAAGGTACAAATCATATGAGCCTATCTATGGATGCAGAAAAAGCATTTGATAAAATAAAGCATTCCTTTATGATCAAGACTCTGCAAAATTGGGGTCAAGAGGACATTAATCAACATAATAAAAGTCGTATATGACAGACTTGCTACAAATTTCATATTGAATGGGAAAAAGTTAAAAGCCTTCCCATTAAAAATTAGAACAAGATAAGATTGTCCACTCTCTTCACTCCTTTGTGACATAGTGCTAGAAGTCCTAGCTACCACTCCTTTGTAACATAGTGCTGGAAGTCCTAGCTAATGCAGTCAGACAGGAGTGTAAAATAAAAGGCATTCAGAAAGGAAAACAAGACACTAAATTTTTCCTACTTGCAGATGATTTGATTGTATGCATGAAAATCCAAAGGAATCCATGAAAATACTCCTAGAAGTGATAAATGAATTCAGAGAAATTGCAGGATAAAAAGTCAATATACAAAAATCTATAGCACTTTTACTCATCAATAATGAACAGACTGAGACAGAATTGAAAAATGCAATCCTATTGGGACCAGCAGATAGTGTAATGGCTACGTCACTGGACGCCCATGTAGTCGACCACAGTTTGAGTCCTAGACCTGGTTGCTTATACTCACGCCGAGCACATGTGCATGTATACCCAAGATCCCAAGAGGAGAATGGAGGAGACGGGATTGTGGTATGGCCATCGCACCCCCCCACCCCACCCCTCACGGGAGGTGATTTCTCGCTTTCTGTCTCTTTGTCTCTCTCTTTCTGGCGAGCACACACACCCTATAGCAAAAACTTCTCCAAAAGCAAAAAAAGAAAAAAAGAAAGCATTTCCATTTACAATACAAAACAGTAAGATACCTAGAAATAAGTGGAAGGAAAATGAGGGAGGGGAAGAGTGAAAGGAAGGAAATTTGGGGAAAATAATAGAGATAGAAGATATTTGTGGGACACAAACATGGTTTATTACCTGTTGATGATCATGGCTATAGTAATCTCAACTGGATTGGCTGGAGGTGTACTTTGTGTTGGGTAAATTCTCTTTACAATCTAAATGATGTATAGAGATTTAATGCATAAATAGTAATAAATGAGTTAAAAATAGATAAATCTAATCAAAGAGGTGAAAGACCTCTACAAGGAAAAATGTGAAAACCTGAAAAAGAAATTGAGTATGATACAGAAAAATGGAAAGATGTCCTGTGCTCTTGGATTGGAAGAATGAATATAATGAAAATGAAGTCCTACTCAAATTAATTTACATATTCAACGTGATTCCAATCCAATTATCTGAGACATTCTTCACAGAAATAAAAAAAAAAAACAATTATAAAGTTTGTCTGGAATAAAAAAAAAAAAGTTTTGACTTGCCAAGGAAATACTGTACCAAAAAATAATTGAGGTGGCATCTCCCTACTCAATTTTAAAGTATATTACAAAGCAGGGTCATCAGAACAAAATGGTACTGGCACAAAAATAATGAAGAAATAAACCCCAAATTATAAAAACAACTGATCTTCCATAAAGTGTATAAGACAATGCAGTGAAGAAAAGAAAGTTTTGGGACCAGCAGTTAGCTTAATGGCTACGTAGCTGAACTCCCATGTAGTTGACCGCGGTTCAAGTCCCGGACCCAGTGCCTTAAACTCATGCCAGGCACATGTGCGTGCGTGCTCGAGATCCTGACAGAAGAATGGAGGAGAAGGGATTGTGGCGTGGTCATCCCCCCGGGGGATGATTTCTTGCTTTCTGTCTCTCTCTGTCTTTCTAGTGAGCGCA
>NW_006159462.1:1206393-1232234 GCF_000334495.1 Tupaia belangeri chinensis
GACACAGTGGCTTGAAACTCATGCCTGGCATGTTTGCAAGCATGCTCAAAATCCTGGGAGGAGAATGGAGAAGAGATTGCAGCTGGGCCATCCTCTTAGGGGGTATCACTGACCCTCTCACTATCTCTGTCTTTCTGTTTCTTTGATGAGCTTACATGCCTTAAGGCAAAAACCTAAAAAAAAAAAGTGTTATTTGTCTGCAGATTGTTCCATGAGTGCTTTTTCAAATTATTAAAGTTTAAATGCAAGAATGTTTGAAGACTATTAATGATAAACTTATGCTTACAACAGAAAAAAAAAAAACCTTTTTTAAAATTTTGTATTGTCTGGAAATAGTTCACTCTTTATCTGTTCATTTATTTCTAACCAAAACAATATTTTGCCTAAAAGAAAGGACTGACAAGTATGCAAAGTACTTACAATCTTTTGTGAAAGTACAGCTTATCATTAGTCTGTATCTGTAAATTATTATTATAAAAATTACCTGCATTTTTGCTATATACAACTTTATACTTTAAATTTGCAACTGAGCAAAAAATAGTATTTTTTTTTTAAAAAAAGAAGCTGAGCACTAATCTAGGAAGAAACATGGGAAAAAATAAAGTGGGAGGAAATGCTGAATTTTAGAACTTCACAATGTATGTTGGCATGGAACAAAACCAGGAAATAGAGTTTCAGAATGTTCAACAAGTTCCACTATATTTGTTACATGCTGGAAACTGAGTTTAGGTATAATTATTTAATGTTGTTTTTCATCTGTAGATCGAGCATGTATTTAATTAGGTGATAGGAACAAGAATAATCCACCTGCCCCGTTCATTAACAGACATTAAATCTCAATAGGTTTTACTTAGGTTTCACCTAGATTAAAGCTAAAGAAACTAAAACTAACTTGAGCTTTATGAAAAACATTGTGAGATAACAGAAATAAAATGTTATCCTATGCATTTAGAGAAAACATATTACGGAGGAAAAAAAGATAGAAACAACATCCCAGCATCTTAAATGAGTTAAAAAGTGAAGAACACGAAACAACATCCTGGCATCTTAAATGAGTTAAAAAGTGAAGAACACTGTAAGAAATATTAACAGATGGCATCCCTGAATTTGATGAAGTTTTAAAATAAATATCTGCTTAGATCTTTCTCAGTTCTTAGATTCTATGACTCTATGAAAGTTACTCCCTTTATAATATGTGGTTAACAATTTTAGTTAAACAGAATCCAAGAGATGATAAATTAGATGATAAGTAAGATATGATCAGAAGGCATGATGTTTAAGGCACTGGACTCCCATTCAGCCGACCATGGTTCAAGTCCTAGACTCAGCGGCTTGAAACTCCTGCCAGGTGCATGTCCATGTATCCCAAAATCCCAAGAGGAAGAAGGCCAAGAAGGGATTGCAGGGTGATCATCCCCCCAGAGGGGTGATTTTGTTTTCTTTCTGTCTCTCCAACAATTTCACACTCCCTATAGCAAAAAACTCTCAAAAGTGTTCACACTCCCTATAGCAAAAAACTCTAAAAAGTAAATATATAAATTAATTAAATAAAGGCACCACTTTGTTTTTCTTTTTTTAAAAGAAGAAGACAGAACAGATAAATAAGTATAAAAATGCAATTTTTCCAGAATGTCTAGTATTTATTTCTTGTTCAATTTTTAAAAACATGTTTGATTTTGTTTGAATTTTGCAGGTAATTATCAATGATAAGCTCATTTATGGAGCACAGCAGTAACGAAATGTTCTGTGAGGACAGATCCATATGAGCAGGGCCCTAGCCAACCCTGACCTCTCTGTGCAAGCCAGGCATGTGCATGCATGTGCCTTGTATCCAGGGTGGCTGAGGGTGGGTCAAAGTATGAGAGCTTTGTTGGGGGCACTTGTCTCTCTCTCTCTTATCTCTTTCATGGAGGAATTAAGTAGATAGACTTAAAAAATAATATAAAGCGAATTTAACTCATTTATGTTTTAGGAAAAAATGATTTGCTATCAATATACATATGTGGGTAGCTCGCCTACATTTCACATATTATCACTATGTTAAGTGATCTAAATGCCAATGCCAATGTTTTTATAGATTCTATATTTAAAATTTCAGTCTATGTACTTCTGAGATGTTTATTTTTATGCTTCCAAAATTCAGTTCGTTTCTTTATAGTATGAAAGAAACCATAATAGGAATGATTTTTGTTTGCTTTCTTACCGTCCAAAAACGACAGGATGAGGATTAAAGGACAGGTGTTGATACTCACTGTGTATTTATCTAGATTAGTTTTAGATTTTACTTGAGGATGTGCCAATGAACTAAAGGTTAAAAAAAAAAAGGCACCTACCACAGGTTTTTAGTTCTCAAGACACAGTTTGTACTGTCAAAACCATTCAGAGTTCATGCAAACTTATGCTTTTATTAAACTCTACAGTTTTCTAGTTTGGGCAGATTTCTTCCTTAATCATGTAGTTGAGTCAACAGTTGCTGACATTGTTGTTTTATGAAATAGAAGAGAAAAATTAGGAAAGTGTACCTTATTTGAACTATACATTATCAGATGTTATAATGTACTTTGCTTAAACTAAAAAAAGAAAAAGAAAACAGCACAATGAAAAATACATTTTTATCTTCTTGGAGAGGACTAGTAAATAAAAAATCATCCACCACTTATTTTTATTGTCAAGATATATTGCTTCGTATGTTTTGTGGAATCCTCCAGATACAGAGAAAGTGTATAATAATACTCAAATCTGAAATTTTATGATATGTAAAGTTTTACATTCTGCTTCTTACAAAGTAAATTTAAAATTTTATTATTATTTGTGAGATTATGAAATTAATATGGTACATAAAGTTTTGGTGCTGCATTTTATATTTAGCATTGCTTCACTGAAAATGCTCATATGTTAGTGTATATACTGTAGAAATATAATTTTAATAAAAACATAGTATGTCATCAAAGAGAAAAAATAACAATACTAACATTTATTGAGCATTACCTTATACCAAGTATTTTACATAAATTTTCATATTTAATTTTCACAACAACCTTCTAATGTACGTATTAGCATTGTCCACATTGTACAAAGATACCTAAGGCTGATATATTAGCAGAATAATTTGACTTAGAACCATTTGACTTAGAACCACTTTTAACCATTAAATTTTACTGTAATTTAGTTTTGGGAACATAATCTTGAATAATCTTAAAGATTATACAAAATATTATCAGCTAGTATATCATAAATTATTCAATACTTAAGTCTTTGCTGGACATTTAACTTCATTAATATTTTTTCCTATTTTGACTAGTACTAGAATTAATCTCTGTAAAGACAGGAACATGGTCCAACAAATGGCATGGTGGTTAACAAGCTGGAGCCCACCTAGCTGACTGCACGATTCAAGTTCCAGACCTAGAGCTTGGAAAATATCCTAGGTATATATGTATACGTGATCCAAATCTCAAGGGGAGAATAGAGAAAATGGAATTTTGGCACGGCCATCCTCCCTGGAGAGTGAGTTCTCTTTACCTCTCTCTCCGTCTCTCTCCAGGGAGTGCATGCATCCACAACAAAAAATAAAAATAAAAAAAGCAGGAACTTTATATGCTTATTTAGTGTTGTAATATCCTCGCATAGTACATAGTAGGTATTTAACACATATGGATTGAATGAACAAATGAAAGCTACAAAAAAAAAACAACTTCATAAATATAATTTTTGTATTAATTCTGATACTAATGCCTAGTGAGTAAATACAACCAAAATATCAGAAGAAAAAGAAAATATTCACTAAAGATAATTTTAACAAAAAATATTTAAAGAACAAAGGATTTCTAGTTGTCAGAAAGCAGAAATAAATGAGTCAAGTTAAAAGTCATAAAGTGAATTGGAATATTTTGCAATCGTAGTTTACAAAAAGGTCATATGCTCTTAAAATTATGTGTAGGACAGAAGAATCAGGAAAAGAACAAATTTATCAGTTAGTATAAACTAGTTTACACAATAACATACACTCCTCAGTTATAAAGTGGCTTACAATTGCAAAGATATACTGATTGCATGAAAACATTTCCACCTGGAGACAATGTCTCTTCTCATGAGAGACATTCAGTATTCCAGTGACCATTTTGAACAGTGCCAGTGGTTCTTCCAGTCAGGAACCCGAACTTTTCATCATT
This sequence comes from Tupaia belangeri chinensis, assembly GCF_000334495.1. Lineage (NCBI taxonomy): Eukaryota > Metazoa > Chordata > Mammalia > Scandentia > Tupaiidae > Tupaia > Tupaia belangeri. The sequence goes on from NW_006159462.1 coordinate 1,210,566, forward strand.
TCACACCAACAGGTAATGCCTTGCCCCAGAAGTCATACACACAAAAGCGCACATGTCAGCACACGACTTTGACTCCTTGCTTGTTTTCTTTATTCAACAACAAAGAGACCAGAAAGTATGCTATTATATTAGAGGGCTTCATGGAGAAATATAATTAAAACATGAGTTGAATTGATATCAATACACTTTTAAACCCATGCCATTTTTTCATAATATGCATTTTTATAAGCTTTTAGAAGACATCGTATAAACCCATGCACAGGGAAAAACAGAAATTTTTGGAAAAGAAATAATGGTTACTAAACAAGTATGCAGAGATTAGATTTACAGACATAACTGAATATGGAAAAAATAGAAAATAAAAGATAATTTTAATCTTGAGTGACAAAGAAGGCAGTAATGCCATTACTAAAAATATAAGACAGGTACAGATTTTTTAAAAGAGGGTGATTAATTAATTTACTTATTTATTCATTTTTTGCCTACCTTGAGTTCAAGAAACCAACTGGGTCTCCAGAAGCTGACTTTGGAAATAAAAGTTGAAATGCAAGAGACGACAATGAAGGAGAGGCAGAGACCAAGAGCATGAGAAGAGGAAGAAGAACGTGATCTGTAGCAGAGCTGTATAAAGGGTACAGATATTTAAGGGAGCAGTGCAGAAACAGAACAGAGGATGGGATAAAGACAGTTTGGCAGAGAGGGAGAAAGAACAAGACCCACCCATGGCATCATAGTAGGTGAGAGAATGAAGAATGTCCAAAATGAACCTGGGCACAGTGGTGTACCTGTAGTCTCAGCTACTTGAGAGGTTAAGGCAGGGGGAGCTCTTGTTCCAGACCAACCTTGGCAACACAGTGAAACCCTATCCACAGCAGGAACAAAGAAGAGATTCTGTAACATATCTAATACTGCAAGTGAGCCAAGATAGATTAGGACCGTCAGTATAACAGTTTTGTTAAGTTGTGAAAGAGGCAGACTTAAAGCAAGACAATAAAAAATGATTGATGAGGAAACGAATTGGAAATAATTGGTTTCAACATTTCAGGAAGGTTGACAAAGTAGAAACAGGTATGATATGCTAGCCATTTAACAAAATGACAGTACCAAGGGCAGATATATTTAGTTGAAATTCCTGCTTACACGCTTTCTAAAAGGGAAGAGACAGTTACGAGAGAGAGAAAATAAAAGGAAAAAATAGGATATTATGAAAAGGATTGAATAAAATAGAATTGTTTAAGAATTGTAATATTAAAAAACAGAACAAAACATGAGACCAGCAGATGGCATAATGGCTATGTTGCTGGACTACCATGTGGTTGACCATGGTTCGAGTCCTAGACCCGGTGGCTTAAACTCACACTGGGTGTGTGTGTGTGCCCAAGGGATCCCGAGAGGAGAATGGAGGAGAAGGGACTGTGGTGTGATTTCTCACTTTCTGTCTCTCTCTGTCTTTCTGGCGAGCAGACGTACCCTATAACAAAAACCTTAAAAAAACCCCAAAAAAACAGAAGATTGAATTTTTCCTAAAGAAAAAAATATTTTTAATAATGGAGTCTAAAGGCAAAGAGGAACCACTAAGATAGGGAGAAAATTGATGTGGAACAAGACAACTAAATTAGTTTCATTTCAGGTGTCTTTTCCAAGCAAGTAATGATGAAGCTGTTTGTAGAAAAGTATATAAGAAGATAGGAAGAAACAAAGACAATAATTTGGGGGCATAAAAAACTAGATGTAACATATTTGTTAGTCAATCAAAACATTTGTTAATGAAATAATGAATAAGATTAAAAAGATTTTCAATGAAGTGAACAATAATATGAGACAGTAGAAATGCTTAGGAAAATCTCTAAGTTATATTTTGCTCTCTGTTGTGTTTCATTATTTTGCATTCTCACTGTCACCTAAACTGGCACCCCCTGTCACCCTTAACTCTTCCCTACGTATCTATGTCAACTTAAAAAAAAATAACAATAAAACTGTTCTGATTACTTCTCTATGTATTTTTGTTAAAGCACTTGTTCCTTAACTACTGCCCTTACTGTTATCACTGTTTCATTAGCCCAGTATTCTAGCTAATATTATTTTAGGGTGAGTTTCAGAAGTACAGCAATCCTGCACCACTCAGTGACGCTTAAGCACGGAGGGTCTCCTGTTTCCCTCCTAAGATTTCCCAGGACATGTGGGGCTCAGGCATGCATGCATATGATCTGGATTGGCTAAGTGTGGGGGTAGATCATGGTATGAGGGCCCTATTGTGGGTGCTCCTCTCCTCACTCATTCAGAAGAAATGAATGAATCAGCTTCTTTTTTTCAGAGAGAGATTTTTGCTATAGAATGTGTGTGCTCACCGGAGATCCAGAGATGGAGGGACAGAAAGTAAAAAATCACCCCCAGGGAAGATGGCCACTCTGCAATCCCTTCTCTATTCTTCTCTCAGGATTCTGGGCACGCACGCACATGTACCTGGCATGAGTCTTAAGCCAATAGGTCCGGGACCCAAACCATCATCAACTACATGGGAGGCCAGCGACGTAACATTACACCATCTGCTGGTCCCACGAATAAGCTTTTGAAAGCTTTAACATTGATCTTGACATTCAAATCAGTGCATGTACACTTCAACTTCAAAAGTTATTCAGTTTTTCTTCTTCTTTGATAATAACATTTAAAAAATTAGGGAACCAGCAGTTAGCGTAATGGATATGTTGCTGGGCTCCCACATAGTTGACTGAGGTTCGAGTCTCGGACCCGGTGGCTTAAAACTCACGCCAGGCATGTGTGCATGCGTGCCTAAGATCCAAAGAGGAGAAAAGAGGAGAAGGGATTGCGGTGTGACCATCCCCCCCGGGGGGGTGATTTCTCTCTTTCTGTCTCTATGTCTCTGTCTGTCTGGCGAGCACACGCTCGCAAAAACCTCTCCAAAAAAAATAATAAATTATAAGATTCAAAACCCTCCATGTTTTGTCTACAACTTACTTATCTTTTTAGTCATACTAGTATATTTCCCAGATCGCAAATATGTTGCCTAGCCCCAATGATAATAAGATTTCTACATTTCTCAGGACCTAAATGCCCTTCCTCTTATCGTCATGTATGAGATACTTTTAACCTTCAGTATCAGTCTCAAAGAACATCTTCTCTATAATATCTATGCAGATTTCTAGTAAGAGTGCCACCTTCAATCGTTAATTCTCCAATTCCACTTCTACTTGTGAGCCTTTATCACCACGAGCTTTAACTTCAGAATACAATTTTTCTCATGAGTACTTTACTTAGGTTGTAGTATCTTATACTTGTTTAATTTATTAGAATGTCATCTAAAAACCAAATCTCCCAAAAAAAGTTATCTGAATTTGAAAGTCATTTACTGAACTTAAATGCATTCTTCAATTTTGTAAATGTAAATGCTGAGAGGAAGCATATATATTAAAGGTAGACATTTGAAAAGCAGTATTAAAATGCATTGCTTTCTGTATGTACTCTTTAAATTCGTTTACATGCAAAACATGAGGGGAAATTATATCATATCTAATAAATACATACAATAAGTTTAATATAGACTAAAATGCAAGGGGAATATTGCTGACATACTAAAACTACTAAAAATAACCATTGTTCTCCAGTAATTTATAAACATAAGTAATTTAATGTTAAAAAATTAGGTCACATAATTATAAATTCAGCTGAAGTAATCATTTTATATCTCATAGCCTGATCAAAATTTTATTCCTCACAGCGCTTTCATTTTAGATAGCAAAAATATTTTCATAATTTTGATTTTATCAGGTAACGCCTTCCTGTTATTTTTCCACACCTATAAAAATTTATTGATAGGCAAGTGACTTCACTTAGTTATCTTTATTCAATATGGCATTAACTTCCATGATTAAAGTAATAGGATTTTAAAACATTTTGTGAAAATAAATTTACCAAAACAGATCTTTAAAAATATTTTATATGAATTCAACCAAAGATTATTCTATCCCGAGGCTGGACGGCAGCACAGGGATAAAACGTGACTTTTCGTGAGGCTGACCTACACAGGAGGGTTCAGCGTCCTAAGATCTCCCTGAGTGTGCCAGACATGGACATGCCCACAACCGAGGGCCAGTTGAAGCTAGGGGTGAATGGTGGCATCAGGCCCTGGTTGAGGGTGTTATTTCTCTCTCTTGCTCATGGAAGATACATAAACTTAAAAAATAAGATTCTTTTAAAAATATTACTTAACATCAGACTCTAGCAGTTAAGGATTTAAACAACATTCCATTTTATTTAAGTAATTGTTAAATTGTGTCTATCCTTTACTAGTTACCTAATATGGCTATCAATTATTTTTTTAATTGTATGCACTATTATTATTATTTATTATTATTTAATTTGCTATAGGACACATGCACTCAGCAGAGAGAGAGGGAGAGAGAAAGTGTGTGAAAAAGGAAGCTGCTATGTCCGGGACTAGAACTGTGGCCAGCCACGTGGGAGTCTAGCACCGTAATCAACATGCCACCTGCTGGTCCAGGTTATCTATTATTTTAAACAAGACTAAAATAATAAGACAAGAGAAAGCTATTTGTTTTCAAAGCTGTAAGAAATAATAAATTCTTGGCCTTTAACCACATTAAACAGGTATGGTATTATAATTAGGAGAAATAAGTTTGGGTGCGCAGTAGAGTGATTGTAGCTATTACTAATGTATTGCATATTTTTAAAAACTAGAGGAGAGAAACTTAAATGTTCTCATCACAAAGAGCTAAAATATGTTTAAATTCATGAATATGTTAATTACCAGGATTTGATCTTTAAAACAGAAGGCCCCTACCCTCCTGACACCAGGGACCAGCCACATGGGAGAGGAGGCTAGGGAGAGGATGGTTAGTCTTGAGATGACCCAGGTGCACCATATCTACCATGCACCCCATTTCTATCACTACCACATTGCAATACACAGTGTAACAATCACATAAAAATAGGGTTCGTGCTCCCATGAGACTCCAGTACTGTGAGGATGTGACAGGAGGCAGAGCTCAGGTGGCAATGTTAGTGATGAGGAGCAGCTGCAAACACAGAAGCCTCACTTGCTTGCTGGCTACCCATCCTACACTGGCTACCCATCCTGCACTGCCAGGCAGGGTTGGGGGTGGGAGGGAGGTGAGGGGTGGATAACAGGCCAGGGACCAGCACCAGTCCTTGGCCAGGGTGTTGAGGACCCCTACTTTAAACAATGTATAAATGTGTTGAAACATTACACTGTGCTTCATAACTATGTACAATTATTATATGTCAATTAAAAATAAAAATTAGGGGCCGGAAGGCAGTATAGTGGTTATGACACTAGACTCCCACATGACCGACTGCTGTATGATTCTCAGACTTGAGACTTGAAACTTGAAACTCACACCAGGTGTGTGTGTGTGCATGCCCAAAATCCCAAGAGGAGAAAGGAGGAAAAAAGAACTGTGGCATGGCCATCCCCCATGGGGGGACAATTTTTCACTTTCTCTCTCTTCATGTCTATGGTGAGTACACATGCCCATAGAAAAATCTCTATTAAAATAAAAAAAGAAAAATTTTTATTTTATTTTATTTTATTATATTTGGCCTTTAAAATAATATGAGGGCATAAGGCATTTCTTAAAACAAAAAGATAAAAATTAAAAACTGAAAAAACTTTCCATTCTCACTAATAGACAAAGAAATGCCCGATAAAACAGATAGGATTAGTTTATCTTAATGCTAATAGCTAAAGTTAATGAACTTTAAGAAATATCTGCTTCATGCCCTGCTATTAGGACATAAATATCAAGAGTTTTAAAAATGGCCATTTGACATGTATCAATCATTTCTCATTGAACAGAGTGAGTTAAGGAAATAATTATCGATATTGTTAAAGAACTTGTGTTAAGAGGTTCTTTGAAGTAGTATTTATAATAGCAAGAAGAGCATCCTGTGTATACAAGAAAAGCATGTATAAAAAGAGCTGGAGAATGAGAAATAGATGGACGTGGATATGACAAATATCCATAGTATAATATAAACTGTTGTAATCATTACAGTACATTACAAAGGGCAATTATTCCCCGAGAAAAATGTTTAGAGTATATTGTCAAAGAAAAGGTAATTACTGCCATGGATATTGTATGATACCAACTTTGTAGAAAATTATGGATGTGAGTGCATTGATTGTAAGGAAAAAATAGAAAGAAATGATAACTTAGGCTCTTGATGTATTTCTATACCTTTGCTGTACAATCACTTGTCACGTAACCACAGGGATACACTCTGAAACACATCCTTAGTTGATTTCTTGGTTGTACAAACATCATAGTGTGTACTTAGACATACCTAAATGGTATAACCCACCGCTCACCAAGGCCATGTGGCATATCTGACTGCTTCTGGGATACTAACCTGTACAGAGTGTATCTGCACTGCCTACTGTGCACAATTGCAACACAATGGTATTTGTGCGCCTAAGTATAGAAAAGGTACAATAAAAACAGAATTGGGGAACCAGCAGTTAGCGTAATGGCTATGTCGCTGGACTCCCACGTAGTTCGACCGCGGTTCGTGTCCCGGACCCGGTGGCTTAAAACTCACGCCGGGCGCGTGTGCGTGCGTGCCCAAGATCCCGAGAGGAGAATGGAGGAGAAGGGATTGCAGCGTGACCATCCCCCCTGGGGGGTGATTTCTCGCTTTCTGTCTCTATGTCTCTCTCTGTCTGTCTGGCGAGCGCACGCGCCCTACAGTGAAAATCTCTCCAAAAAAAAAAAAAACAACACAGAATTGAAGGTAAAATATGGTAATCCTGAATTACCTGTACCCTGCACAGGACCTTACAGGACTGTAAATTGCTTTGGGTGAGTCAGTGAGTGAGTGACAAGTGACTATGAAGCCCTAGGATGTCACAGTACCCCACTATAGGTTTTATAAATACTGTGCACTTGGGTAACACTACATTTATAAAAAAATATTTTTCTTCAGTAATAAATTAATCCATTTTTAAATTGATATTCTTATTCTATAAGTTGTTTGTTTGTATTTAGCTTACCAGAATGTGCCAGTGCTGGCTGGAGGAAAGAAAGAGAAAAAAGGGAAAGAAGGAAACAAGCCCCATAGGAAATGATCATGCTGCAATCCCTTGTCCTCTGTTTCTTTCTCCTTTTAGGATTTTGGCATGCATACACATGTGCCTGCATGTTTTTTAAGCCACCAGGTCCGGAACTTAATCTTTGTAGTCAGCTATGTGGGATCCAGGTTATATAACCACCAGGCCACAAGCTGACCCTCTACTAGCTTTTCTTCTTCTTTTTTTTTATTCCAATTTTTAATTTTTTAACTTTTTAATCTTTTTGTTAAAATGTAAGCCACAAGCAGTACAGTAGCCTACATCTATACATGGTCAGAATCGTCATCACTATCTTTCTGTACCTTCACATTTTGTCCCACTGGAAGAGACATAATGAATAAAATGATGTGATTAAACAAGCACAAGAGAAAATAAAACAATAAAAAAATGTGGTAAACATAAGCTGTATGAGGTTCAGGCTGGTGTAATAAGGCATAGTGTTTTACAGCAAAACTTTTTATTTTTTACAAGTAGAAGAGTACAATCCAAAATAACAATTAAAAATGTAGTACAGTAAGTTAGCTGGTGGCGTGGTGGTTAAAGAGATTAGTTCCTGTGTGACTGACTGTGTGGTTTGAGTCCTGGACATGGCAGCTTAAAACACCACTGTGAGCATGTGTGTGTGTGTTTGTGTGTGTGTGTGTTTGTGTGTGTGCCCAAAATCCTGAGTGGAGAATAGAGGAGAAGGGACTGCATTGTAGCCGTGTCCCCAGGGGGTGCTTTCTTTACCTTCTCTCTCCCTCTGGCAAGCACATATGCCCTGCAGAAAAACATTTATAAAAAGAAATGGGGGACCAGCAGATAGTGTAATGGTTATGGTGCAAGACTCCCACACAGTCAACCGCGATTCAAGTACTGGATACAGAGACTTAAAAACACACTGGGCACATGTGTGCACGTGCCCAAAATCCCAAGAGGAGAATGGAGGAGAAGGGACTGTAGCGTGGCCATCCCCCCGTGAGGTGATTTATTGCTTTCTGTTTCTGTCTGTCTCTGTCTCTCTGGTGAGCACAGCTGCCCTGTAGCAAAAATCTCTCCAAAATAGACAAGTATAATACAATAAATACATAAAGCAGTGATATAGTCATTTATTATCATTACCAAGTTCTATGTACTGTACAAAATTGTATATGCTATACTTTTTCAAGACTTGCAAAGCAGTAGGTGTGTTCACACCAGCATCACTGCAAACACTGAGTACTGTATTGCGCAATTACGTTACAACAGCTATGACATCACTAAGCAATAGGAATTTCTCATCTGCAGTTTAATCTTATAGAACTGCCATTATATATATGGTTCATCTTATATGACCATAATAATCAAGTCATTATTATGTATGACTTCTACTTAGTTCTAGAACATTTGGTTATAAATGAGCTTTCTTTTATTCTTTTACTTAAAGTTTGTGAATTTTCCAAAAAATAGTGTATTTTATTTTCAGCTGGATATACTTATATATACACATGTGGGTTTGTTTCTTCTTCTTAGAACCCTCTTTCTTGTCTTATTCTTTCTTTCTTGTCTTGTTCTTTCTTTCTTTCTTTCTTTCTTTCTTTCTTTCTTTCTTTCTTTCTTTCTTCCTTTCGTTTTCTTTCTTTCTCTCTCTTTCTTTCTTTCTCTTTCTTAGGTTTGCCAGTTAATGCCAGAAAGATACAGAGAGAGAGAGAGAGAAAGCATCCCTACAAGGCATGATCACACTGCTATCCCTTCTCCATTTTTCTCTCCTTTTGGGATTTTGAGCATGCACATGTACGTATCCATCATGTTTCTCAAACTACTGTGTCTGGGACTCAAGCTGTGCAGTTGGCTATGTGGGACTCAGCTGCTTGCCAAGTTCTGGTGCAAAATCTCTTTTCAATAACTGTTTATCTAAAAAACAACTTACCAACTTTCAGGTAAAAGTTAAAATGTCACTTCCTCACATTGCTCTTGCTAAGTTACCTTGCTTCCAACATCATTTTTCTAGTATTACTTTTGGTCATAATTTAATCCTTCATAACACTTGTCAACATTTTAGTAACATATTTATGTACTTTAGTTGGAGCTTATTTGTTAAACGCTGCCTGCTCCTCTAGCTTGTACCTTTTGTCAGAATAAGAATCGTATCTATTGTGTATACTCATTTTCTGGAATTTGGTTAATGGTCAGTGACTATTTGCATAATGAAAGAACTCTGAATATACATCATCTTGTATAGTATTATGTGGGCTATATTTATTATTATTTTTTAGAGGTTTTGCTATAGGGCGCATGTGCTCGCCAGAAAGACAGAGAGAGACAGAGAGACAGAAAGCAAGAAATCAAACTCACAGGGGGGATGGCCACACCACAATCCCTTCTCCTCCATTCTCCTCTTGGGATCTTGGGCCCTCACACACACATGCCTGGCGTGAGTTTAAGCCACCGTGTCCAGGACTCAAACCGTGGTTGACTACATGGGTGTCCAGCGATATAGCACTTACGCTAACTGCTGGTCCCGATACTATTTCTTTTTAAAATGTTGTATGTAAGTTCATTAGTTCAAAGGATCAAACATTTACTCAAAGGGAATTATGCTTGTGTTTGAAATATTATTATTATTGTTGTTGCTATTATTTATTTGGACAAAGCACATGACCTCGCTGGAAGAGACAAAGAAAGAAAGAGAAGGAAAGCAAGAAAGCATCCCCCATCAAGCATGGTCATGCCATAATCCCTTCCTTTCAATCTATCCCTCCTTTCAAGATTTTGAGCACGCATGCACATGTGCCTCGCATGTTTTTCAATGCACCAAGCTCAGGACTTGAACTGTATAGTTGGTCATGTAAGATCCAGCTCGTGTAACCACTTGGCCACTAGATGGCCCCGGAATAGTTTATTAATGGTCAACATTCTATTCACAATAGTATTAAGATTTCTAAAACTATAAAATTATCAGTAGACTGGTGAATAATTCAGCTCACCTCTTTCAATTTGTAATTGAAAGAGTTAAAGTTAACTTCTTATCTATTTTTCTTTTATTTACATTTGCCAATTACTTTGTTTTTGGAAGGATTAATTGAGTTCTGCTATTAACACATCAACAAGCAAATAAAAAGTTTCCATTTTCTCTCCTCAATAATATTAATGTCATATAATAAATTTGTTAGGGATGGCATTAGTTGGGGAATGGCTTATGTTTTTCTTGCTTTTCAAATATTAATGTGAAAATATTAATTTTTCTATTTTTTCATAATTTACTAAATGAACTCATATTCTACAGAAATGCTGCAAGTTTAGTAGTTTGAATTCAATTTTGATTGCAAATTTATGAACAAATTATATAATTACTTGACTTTCTTTAAAAATCAGTTTTTGAGAATGTCAGCTCTTGGGTTACTATAAAATGACTGAACAAAGACTTTACAATGAAGAATTTCAGGAGCTCAAGTCTCAAAGAAGTGATTAATGGTCTACTTAAAATAAACTGCAACATGGCAGTTGAAGTAGAAAGGTATGACATTTCCAGTGACTGATGTATACTTAAAGAAAAGCAAAAAAGATAAATTTTCAAAAAGCATGGAAGATGAAAAACAAAGCATTAAAGCTTTGACTCATAAAATCAGATTTTGAAAGTATAAACAGAAAATCAGAAAAGTTGGAAACATTTAAAGAACAGTGCAAAGAATAATGTCTTTTAGGGAACAAGCAGTTAGCATAATGGCTATGTTGCTGGACTCCCACGCAGTCGACCGTGGTTCACGTCCCGGACCCAGTGGCTTAAAACCCACGCCAGGCACGTGTGCGTGCGTGCCCAAGATCCTGAGAGGAGAATGGAGGAGAAGGGATTGCGCGGCGTGACCATCCCCTCTGGGGGGTGATTTCTCGCTTTCTGTCTCTCTCTGTCTGTCTGGCGAGCGCACGCGCCCTATAGTGAAAAAACCTCTCAAAAAAAAAAAAAAAAAGAAGAATGTCTTTTATTTTATATAACATTAACATTAGTCTCTACCTAAGGCATAATCAGTGTCAAGTACCTACCTGCTCCTGTGCCTAAAGTATCAAGAATGGAGGCCACTAGTGACATTTTAGTGAAATGCATTTGTTAGTATTCAACATGTATTAAATGACTTAGTAAACTAACATTATAAAGTAGTTACATTAGCCTTAGCAAAGAAAAAGGGAAAACATTGCATATCTCTTACTGCCTGATGGAGTTATAGGGATATGTCTCTAGGACTATGTGGAGGGCTGTTTAGCAGATCAACACAGTTTAGCAACATGGCATGCTGAATTTTAAGTTGAAAAAAAAAAAAACACTTGGAGGGTGTTTATGTGAAGTCTGTTTTATGAACAGAAAGTGAGAGATTTATTATTTTGTTGAAGTCATTTGAGAAGCAGTGACAGGGTTTTGGATAAGAATTGGGTTCTTTGAGACTTGTTTTAATGTTCTGACGAATCCCAAGAGACATCATCCAAGAAGTTGGAATACAAGATAAAACTTGAAAACTTGATTAATGTGATTGGGTGATGAGACATGAAGAATTCCAGGGTGAGTTCAGAGAACAAATCAGATCACATAGTTAATTTTAGGAATTAAATTGCCCACTATTTCTGAAATAGAGCTTCCTTACAGAAGAGTGGAAGAGATCAGTGAAAATGTAGGTTCGAGGTATGGCAGCAGGTTTTTTTAAAACTGTTTTTTTTTTTGGGGGGGGGAGAGATTTTCACTGTAGGGCGCGTGCGCTCGCCAGACAGAGAGAGAGAGACATAGAGATAGAAAGCGAGAAATCACCCCCCAGGGGGGATGGTCACGCCGCAATCCCTTCTCCTCCATTCTCCTCTCGGGATCTTGGGCACGCACGTACACACGCCCGGCGTGAGTTTTAAGCCACCGGGTCCGGGACACGAACCGTTGTCGACTACGTGGGAGTCCAGCAACATAGCCATTACGCTAACTGCTGGTTCCCATGGCAGCAGGTTTTGACTGATTGGATTTTATAAGCATTTTCTAAACACATGGAGAAGTCATTGGACACAAAAATTTGTTTTCCACAGTATCTAATACTAATTCTAGGGCAAAGGGAAGGGGTACAGCAAAAGGGAGAAGAAAATGCTACTATTTAATTTTTTAAGGTTTTTTTTTTCTTTTCCATAGGGCATGTGAGAAGGAGAGAGAGAGAGAGAGAAAGGAGAGAGAGAAACATCCCAGGGGAGATGACAATGTTACAATCCCTTCTTCATCCTCTTCTGGGGATTTTGGGCATGTATGCACATATGCCCAGTATGATTATCAAACTGCTGGGTCCAGGACTTGAACTGTGGTTTGCTATGTGGGAGTCTAGCACCTTAACCACAATGTCTGCTGGTCTGAAAACAGTTATTTTCAATGCCTCTCTCTCTGTGTCTCTCTCTGGTGAGTGCATGCATCCTTTGGCAAAAACTTCAAATAAAAAAGAAAAAAAATAAAGAAAAATAGTGATTGATTCACAGAACTAAAGATAATGCATATAAGCATATAGTAGTTAAGAATATTTAACAAATGAAAGGCAATACAGTTCTTTTAAAAAGTATTATTTGAAAATAAATGATAGAGGGCCAAGTGGTGGTCTGGTGGTTAAGGTGGCTGGATCCCACATGGCAGACTATGGTGTGATCAGATTCTGAAACCCAGCAGCTTGAAAGCACACTGAGTGCGGATTCAAAATCCTGAAAGGAAAGAGAAATGGAGGAGAAAGCATCATGGTCTGATCATTCCCCACGGAAAGTGCTTGTTTGCTTTCTCTTTCTGTCTCTCTCTCTCCAGAAAGTGTGCCCTCTGGTAAATTTAAGGAATACAAAGAAAGAAGGAAAAAGAAGAAAAGGAAATTAATTATGCAAATGAACAGGGAAAAGAAATGAAGAAAAACACTTTAACTGTTTTTTTTTTTAAGTTTAATTTAGTTAACTGTTATTGTAATTAAAGTTAGTAAAGGCAGCACCAAGAAAATCTTTTTTATGTGTATGTAAGTGCAGTAAAGGCACAGTGCTTCACTACACATATCGCAGGCAATTAGAAAAAATAATCATCTTTGCTTCCGGCAGATAGCTTCCTGTGACTCTGATTATTTCTATATTCCATTACCTTGCTTGAGTCCCTACCAGGTTTTTACTTTCTTTTCTCATTTGGTGACTTTTCTCATGATTAAGGATTATTAGTTCTTGCATGAAAGTTGACATCAAATTTCCTACTACAGTGAGACGATAGTAATTTGCATTCGACTCTCTTGGGAATTCAGAGAAAAGTCTCTGAAGCAACTCAAATCCCTTGCCAAAATATTAATTAGTTATACTTCAAGTTAAAAATAATTAACTTGATTTCTAGTTTATTTACAGCACAGATCCACGCAAGCTCAAACTGTAAGAACCAGGAGATGCTGCACAGAACCACCCAAAGTGGATATATCCTGTATCTGTATATGCTGTGCCTTCTGTGAACACGGCAGGCTAGGTGGGGAGGATCTAATGTCCCAGGGTTTAATAATCTACTTAGAATGGGTATCAACAAGTGAAAACCTCCTACCTAATGTTATTATCATCATCATTCTCAATATTGTCAGCTTCCTCTGATAGTGAAGCTTGAAGAAAATGTAGTCTTCATGACAGATTTTATGTTCACTCTGAAAAGCTTTGACATCTTCCAACTGCATACATGCACTGTCGATATCAGAATATGAGTAAATGACTTTAGGGAGAAACTGAGATTGGTACAAAACATTAAACATTTTATCTTACTGCTATTCTAAGTGACTTATTTAAAAACAAAATAACAACAGCGTGCTATAGTAAAAAAAATTAAGTAGATGATTCTTTTTTTTATAGCTTATCTTTTTTCAGGGAACATGTTTTGGTTCTGCGCATTAAGTTATAAACCAGGTGCACTATTGACTTCAAGACAGAATAGAATAACTATCCAAGCATTAAATACAATTGCACCCTCTGAATATAAAGACCAATTTTTCAGTCCTTACTCAGGCAAAACTATCTTTAGAATCAGTGGGAGTTCTTACTAAATTAGGAATGAATTGGATTTAATAAACCCACAGCTGTGTCCATTTTAGCAATGCTTTTTTTCTCTTGGATTCATCGTAGTTTTTTTTTTTTTATTTTAACTAATGAAAAACTGTTTTGTGTTACAAATATGATGAATAATTAAACAACCAGTGACTAATTTTGACAGCTCTATTTCTGAAGTCTTCTTGAAAAGATACTGCCACTAGAGTAACGCAGAACACTCATGTTTAAAAAGAATGCAAGGATTTAATTAAAAATCTAATATTTTACATTATGTTTTTCTTTGTTTCGATGGTACCATTTTGTGGGTGATTCTTGGATCCAAATATGAAGAAACTCTATAAAATAATATTTCTAATACATAAAAAGTTCAGAAATTTAAAAAGAGAAATACGTGTGTATAATCTGGCAACAATATCAGGTTAAGGTTTGGAATCTTCCCGTTTCCCTCTCTTCTTCCTCTTTTCAGAGTCCATAGAAAAGAATAAGCCACACTAACACATGATAGCTCCCTGTGATTATAAAATTCTAGAGAAAAAGTAATATTTTACATTAATACTGTGAAAAAAATCCTTCTGAAATATTCAGTAAGAGCTGTTTTCAATTTATTCATTGAAAATGTAAAAGTAAATACTTCTTTTGAAATGATGATGATAAAAGATTCATCTCACCCATCAGGCCACTTTTCCCTCCTGCAAATATTTCAATGTGAATGAAAAATAGTCATTTTTAAACACTGAACGATATGAAGAGCCACATTGACTCCCCTACAGAGCTGTGAATGAGATAGTTCATGTTTCATGAATGACTAAGTAACCTTATGATCTATTCATACATAAAGGTTTAATTTGATCCAAAAAGGAATGAAAAACTCACAACCAAAATGATTCCCAAATCAACTTAATGAAATAAATACATGATTTTGAAACATAAAAAACTTTCTTGAAACTGTATTTTCTAATAAGAAATTAAGACTATTTTCTATAGCACCTCTAAGAAATGAACACCTAAAAAGGTATAGCACATTTTCCCCAAAATATAAAAAGATAGGTTAAAAATGTTACCATGTGTTTTTGTAATCAATGGTCACGCTTATTCATATGCTATTTGACTAACAAGATACAAAAGCTCACTACCTGTAAATCGTTTATTTGTAATAGATAAAATATGTAACAGTATAAAATGATGCATTATTAGGACAATGGCTTGATATGCTATGATACACAGCAAGTATGGATAAATTAGTTACATTCTAATTCATATAAAACAATTTAGTAAGCATACAATGAATAAACATAATTTTTAAAAATGGTGTTACTATGCTATGATCCTCTTGCCTCAACCTCCCAAGTAACTGAGATTATAGTCATAGACCACTACACCCGGAATTTTAAGGTGGGCCAGGGAATCAAACCTGGGCCCTTCATGTGGCCTCAGCACACCTAAATGCGATATTAACCGGCACACACTAATGTGGATGGGCCACAAACAAATTTATAAGCATATGGACCCTGTAGCAAGTTTTTAAAAAGTTAAATATAAACATAAAAAGCAATGAAAAAACATAAGTTTATTCCTATTGATCAGGATTTCATCTGAGCACAGAGATTTTCAGTTCCTCGAAGGTAAGATATGTGTCTTTCACTCTCACTGTCTGGGACTTAATTCAATGATTAGATTTAGCAAAACCAACACTTTCCTATGTCATTGGTAGAGAGGTTTTATATAATAAAAATAAAATAGCCCTATCAGAATTCTAAAGCGAAATCTTGATATCTGTCTGAATAGAGTACTGCTCATGCACCCACTGATTCAGCAAACATTTTCCCCCAAACTCTCCCATCCCTCAATAATAAAAGCCTGCCACTTATACGTTATCTACAAAGATAAACACTCACATGTGCCTGAAAATAAAAACATGGAATGACCAGGAGGAAAAAAAAAGGACACAAAAATGGAATAGCATGGAATATTACTAATTGCCAGTGCACAACGGAATTAAGAAAGTTCTTTCAAACTGCAGATTAAAAAGCAAACCAACAAGCTGACAATCATTTCATCCCTTGTAGGAAAATATATGAATTGGTTGTATTTACGAACAAGACATGAAACTAGGTCTGGGGTTAAAAAATGTAAAACAAAATGAATCCCTGGTCTAATGGTGTTTTACTGGGAAATTTGAATTGTCTAGATGCGCCAACACTTTAGAGCTGAGTCATGAGCATTTAGTAACAGTGCTGAAAATTTCTTCCTTAACCATTTCACCAAAGCATAAGAGGCTTTCTTGATATTTAATGCCAACAACTATAAGAGAAATACTGACCATGGTCATGTATGTATCCTTATTTTAAAAAGTTGATATCAAATTAATGCAAAAAAATTGAGTTTTCACATGAGAAGAACTGGATGTAAATGACCTCTCTGCCATCTGAGAGGTAGATAGAGTTGGACAAATGTCTTGACAATGTGCCTTATTTTCTAATCAATAAAATGTGATAATTTTGTCTCAAAATAATGAAAAGCAATACATTATATAAGCTTTATTAATAGAAAAAATAAAATAAGAAAGATAGGTCCTATAAAATGTTTTTAAAAACCTGGAACTTATAATAAATCATTGTCATGATATAAAAAGAAAGAAAACTAAGTCAGTTTCAGAGGAAACTTCACATGAAAGGTTATATGCAAATGAGAGAGAGGGGAAGAAAATCCCAGGGGTAAAGACATATGAAGGTGGAACGCCTGTGAGATCAGTATCAGGCAGTCTATGATTTAGGATCATCTAAAGATAGTAAAAATTGTAAGTGCAAGGGCAACCACTGTAACAGTAAAACCTATTTAAAATGTGTCTTCAAAACTGGTAAATGAGAAAGGAAGACGAAGCCTATGATCTAGAGTAAACAGTAGAACGTGAAGACATGCTTTTTCTTCTTTTTTTTTTATTAGAAAGATTGCAGAATAATCATGATTAAGAGGGACTTAAAGCTCTGCATTAATGAGAGGATTATTTAGAGGATATGAAGCTGTTTTAAATGAATCGTGCTGAGCTATGTCCCCAAGGAATAAAACAACTTACAGCTGTGATCTAGCAATCATTATTATCACTTGATCAATCACAAGAATCAGAAACAGTCTAGAAGCTGTGTATGAGGAAATTTTCAACTCTCCAAAACAAGAAAGCAAGCAGATTCCAGAAATATGGGGGGAAAAGTGTTTGACACAAGAGTGGCACAATTCTTGAACAGACCTTTCATTCTAGTTTACAGATATTTTTCAGAGGTCTACTGTTTTAAAGCATTGTGTTCATCTGATGCTGAAAGATGAACATAACATGAAATGCACATACTTAGACTAAACTAGATAATGGAAAAACAGGCATGTGATCAGGGCTGTCAAATATTAGAGTAACACTGCTATGGAATATGAAGAAGTAACACCAATTTTATCTAGAGAAGTGAGAGTAGACTTTATACGAGAGCTAATTTTCCAATCTGAATGCTAAGGGGTAAGTCAGAATTTTTTAGGCAGGGACATAAACCCTTCAGTATATTTGGAAAAAAAAATAAGTGGCCAATAATTGTTTATTAAGAACACATAATGCAAACAATGGCATAGTAGACAAAATGATGAACTTGGAGTCTGGCAATGTGGTTTGTAAATTAATATTAAGCACTGAAATATTTTCAGAACCTTGTTTCCTTATGCGTTATATGAAAAGGATGTAATAGAAATTCATTGCTTCTTTTTTTCTGATCTTTAATACTCTGCTGAGAGAATTCCACAGAATGTATGTCTTGATTTAAATAACAATATTTAAAGTATAATTACTAAATACAACAATCATAGCTACCATTTATTAAGTGCACATATGTAGCAAGTTACACTATTTTATCACTGATGGGAGATTTTATACACACACACACACACACACACATACACACTTTTGGACATGTGAATTGGGCAGTGATAATGTGTGGATATTTTTAAAATGATATCTATTGTGTCTGTCATTAACTTATTATAGCCTGTGATTTCTATGACATGCCTAGGCTTGCAGTGATATTGAACAGATTTAGTAAACTTTTATACAGGAGTATTCAAGTTTACCAAGTTAGAGAAAGTACTTAAATAAGAATTTAAAAAGAATCACATTCTGAAATAACGAGCTGGAACTAAAAGCTGAATTTGAAACGAAGACACATATGAAATCTTCACTTATATTAGCTATAATGAATGATGTTTCACATGAACAAACTACAGAAGTTTGATCACAAGAGGTCACAGGGAATTTGGCATTAAAGTTCTTGAACGTAGGATATATGTCTATTTTCTTGTGTAAAACCTAGTTCAGTGACCGGGAATAAATTTGTCCATAGCACTTATCCTTTAAACTGTAATTCACTGAAATTAAAGTGAGCCAGAATGTACTGTAACTTTATATCCTTGCAATTTAACCTACTTCAACTAAATCATATTGTCCAGGGTGAGGGTACGTGAGTCCAGATGCCTTTGCACCGCATACATACAATTTGCAGTAATCAAGGTAGAATTCAAGGAGCTACATTGAACAGATGCATTGACAATGACTTTACCACTGGATATTTTAAGCTATATCATAATTATACACCATAATTGCATGCATATCTGTCTGCCTGATAAACCTGGAATTCTGTGAGTGACAGTCCTGTGTATTAGCGTGTGGTGTTAATGGCACAGAGGGCATAGATAGAACATGCCAGTAAAGTGGATCTGGCTATCAAAAAAAAAAAAAAAAAAAAAAAAAAAAAAAAAAAGAAGAAGAAGAAGCTGTGATTTGTAGCATTTTAACAGTGTAAATAGTTCCACTGTGGAAATGTCAATGTCAAATATCAATCCACTCCCCCAGAGGTGGTACAAACTGGTCCCAAAACACCAAAGGCACAAAGAGGATCTGTTATGAGGGCTCAGGGTTCATGCTCAATAACTCATTTGAGATTGAGAGGAAAAATTATGAGCTAGTTTAGAAAAAAAGTTAACATGTTATAATTTCTAAATAGTTATAATGTTTCAATAGAGATAATTAGACTAGGTCTAAAGTAGCTCTTGGAAAGATACCTAAAACCACAGTTGTAGTTAAATAAAAGTATCTCACATTCTATGTAGAAAAGTGGTTGTAAACAAGTAACAATGGCTACTTTGTAAATAAGAAGAAGTATTTAAAAGAAGAAAAGAAACCTTTAAACCAGTGTGAAATTAATCCCTTATCTTCAGGAATCCTATAGGGACTTTCTAGGACTTTCTATAATAGATTGAGCAAGGAGTTGGATTATCTAACCAATGTTTTTCGATTTTCACTATGTATCACAAGATGAGAGGCAGTATTGTTCACTATTTCCTTAATTTATTCTAATATATAGGAATAAACATTGATTAACTGATAACATTATCGTGATTCTATCTGCACTAGTGTAATAATGTTACTATCGTAGACAATTAAGCCTACATATTTTAAAAAGCCACAAACTTGAAATAGTTTTCAATAGTTGAGGTCATGGGAAGGCCTTCCTCATAAACTTGAAAATTAAAGAAATAAAATTTTCAACACCAACTGAAAGAAGTCGGCTGACCCAATGGGGTGAATAGGCTAAAACATTAAGTAAAAATGGAGACTCAAGAATTTCCTTCAATTAGGAAATAAAGATGCAATTTAAAATAAGTGGAGCTGCACTGAATAGTTTCTGTGTAAGTAGCACATAAACAAGTCTAAAAAATAGTGAAGATATTGATCAAAATATAAGTAATAAAGGAACAAAGTCACATGCACAGTTAAAACATCTATGCTTCCACACGGTTTAGAGAAATTTTTTTCTGAAGAATTATTTATTTAATTTTACGTATTATTATTAATTTTTCCTCTTAATATGCTATAGGCCATATACACTCACCAGAGAGAGAGGGAATGTGGGAAAGCAAGCCACCAGGTCTGGGACTTGAACCTCAGTCAGCCATATGGGGTCCAGCATCTTAACCACCATGCCACCTGTTGGCCCCACTATAGAGAATTTTTATAATAAAATTTCAAGTGTTTCTAAGCTAAGAGTCATCAGTACATTAGTCCTGAAGTTATACCCGCAATGAGACATTTTCCTACATCGTCTAAATTTCTTTAGATTCTATGTGTTTTCACTAAGGCAAGACTTAGTTTGCCATGTACCTTGAAAATGCAGTGAAATCTATAGACTCCACAAGGACATTTCTTGGTCAACACTTACATATTCATGTCCAGCACTGTTCCTAGCAAATAATAAAAGCTGAAATATACATATTATAACCGATAAATGATCACACTGAGAGCAGCGTTTCTCAATCCTCATGACATTCTTCATTCTCAATGAGAACTAATAAATTAGAACTCTTCTGTCAACCTTAATCTTGGTGGTATTTAGTCACACCAAGCCATTTGGTCACCCCTGCACACTGAAGAAAATGAATCTCTAACCCACAAGTGGAGGGCCAGATGCAGTCATTTATCCCCAGGCAAATGCTTCTAATAGCTTTTCTATCTAAATAACTATCATTTTATTTTTACATAGAATACATTTAACATTGCTCTTTTCTCACTGCCCTACAGCCATCACCATAGATGCTGATATTTTCTCCATGTTTTGTCTGTGGTAAATAAATTCTCACAAAAACAGATAGATATAGATGCTGATAATTGTGGGTTTGCTCTTTGTTTTGGGGTTCTATTGTTCAACCAACACTTACATAAGACAGGCTCTAGCAACCAGGGTTCCAGCAAGCCCTTCCTTTTCACCTCCTCAATAGATGGATGATAGGTTCATTAGGGAAATGATATCTGTGTGTCTGCATCTTCTCGTCACCTCCACTCTTCTACAGAGACAGCTCTTAAAAGGTAATTTATCAATGGTTTAATCCAATAACTTTTCTGGGTCCACTTTTTTTTTAACCTTTAGTGCTGTCCATGCTGCACGTCTTCCCTTCTGCTTGGATGGCTTTGTCTTCTCTAGAGTAAACCCTCATGACTTTCTCCCAACCTCCTCAATTGTTCTTCCTGTTTCTTTCATTAGGTCCACTTTTAAAAATGAGTGGTCCCCAAGGTTCTATATTTGTCACTGTACTTTGTTTTTGTTTTGTTTTGTTTTGTTTTGTGTTTCCCCACTCTACACATGTCACTACTCAAGTGTAGTCAAGAATAGTAATGAGGGAACCAGCAGTTAGAGTAATGGCTTCAAATGCAACATTGCTGTAAGGATTAAACAAGTAATATGTCTAAAGAACTTTGAAGCATATAATGCATATCCAATAAATAATAGATATTATTACCTCTTCCTGGAAACTAAAACATATAAACCACATGGGAAGGCCCCAAGTTCAGACTATAGGTGGACCTGAACATGCTGGGCTTGTCCATGAGTACATCTTTCATCCTGGCTGGCTCGAACATGGAGGGGGGAGGTATTGAGGTGTAGTGAGACCTTTTCAGGGGTATCTGTGTGTGTGTATGTGTGTGTGTGTGTGTGTGTGTGTGC
>NW_006159462.1:1234075-1235508 GCF_000334495.1 Tupaia belangeri chinensis
CACCAGGTCTGGGACTTGAACCTCAGTCAGCCATATGGGGTCCAGCATCTTAACCACCATGCCACCTGTTGGCCCCACTATAGAGAATTTTTATAATAAAATTTCAAGTGTTTCTAAGCTAAGAGTCATCAGTACATTAGTCCTGAAGTTATACCCGCAATGAGACATTTTCCTACATCGTCTAAATTTCTTTAGATTCTATGTGTTTTCACTAAGGCAAGACTTAGTTTGCCATGTACCTTGAAAATGCAGTGAAATCTATAGACTCCACAAGGACATTTCTTGGTCAACACTTACATATTCATGTCCAGCACTGTTCCTAGCAAATAATAAAAGCTGAAATATACATATTATAACCGATAAATGATCACACTGAGAGCAGCGTTTCTCAATCCTCATGACATTCTTCATTCTCAATGAGAACTAATAAATTAGAACTCTTCTGTCAACCTTAATCTTGGTGGTATTTAGTCACACCAAGCCATTTGGTCACCCCTGCACACTGAAGAAAATGAATCTCTAACCCACAAGTGGAGGGCCAGATGCAGTCATTTATCCCCAGGCAAATGCTTCTAATAGCTTTTCTATCTAAATAACTATCATTTTATTTTTACATAGAATACATTTAGCATTGCTCTTTTCTCACTGCCCTACAGCCATCACCATAGATGCTGATATTTTCTCCATGTTTTGTCTGTGGTAAATAAATTCTCACAAAAACAGATAGATATAGATGCTGATAATTGTGGGTTTGCTCTTTGTTTTGGGGTTCTATTGTTCAACCAACACTTACATAAGACAGGCTCTAGCAACCAGGGTTCCAGCAAGCCCTTCCTTTTCACCTCCTCAATAGATGGATGATAGGTTCATTAGGGAAATGATATCTGTGTGTCTGCATCTTCTCGTCACCTCCACTCTTCTACAGAGACAGCTCTTAAAAGGTAATTTATCAATGGTTTAATCCAATAACTTTTCTGGGTCCACTTTTTTTTTAACCTTTAGTGCTGTCCATGCTGCACGTCTTCCCTTCTGCTTGGATGGCTTTGTCTTCTCTAGAGTAAACCCTCATGACTTTCTCCCAACCTCCTCAATTGTTCTTCCTGTTTCTTTCATTAGGTCCACTTTTAAAAATGAGTGGTCCCCAAGGTTCTATATTTGTCACTGTACTTTGTTTTTGTTTTGTTTTGTTTTGTTTTGTGTTTCCCCACTCTACACATGTCACTACTCAAGTGTAGTCAAGAATAGTAATGAGGGAACCAGCAGTTAGAGTAATGGCTATGTCGCTGGACTCCCACGTAGTCAAACCGTGGCTCGAGTCCCGGACCCCAGACCCGGTGGCTTAAAACTCACGCCGGGTGCGTGTGCGTGCGTGCCCAAGATCCAGAGAGGAGAATGGAGGAGAGGGGATTGCAGGGGGACCATCCCCCCTGGGT
>NW_006159462.1:1235563-1236759 GCF_000334495.1 Tupaia belangeri chinensis
CAAGAAAAAAACCTCACAAAAAAAAAAAAAAAAAAAGAATAGTAAGGACAGGAAGCCACTCAAATGCAACATTGCTGTAAGGATTAAACAAGTAATTTGTCTAAAGAACTTTGAAGCATATAATGCATATCCAATAAATAATAGATATTATTACCTCTTCCTGGAAACTAAAACATATAAACCACATGGGAAGGCCCCAAGTTCAGACTATAGGTGGACCTGAACATGCTGGGCTTGTCCATGAGTACATCTTTCATCCTGGCTGGCTCGAACATGGAGGGGGGAGGTATTGAGGTGTAGTGAGACCTTTTCAGGGGTATCTGTGTGTGTGTATGTGTGTGTGTGTGTGTGTGTGTGTGTGCGTATGTCTCATGAATCAAAAATAGACCAGCGGGTAGAATTATGGTTAAGGCACTGAACTCCCATAATCTGGCAGCTTGAAACTCATGCTCGGCACATGTTCATGCATGACCAAAATCCGAGGAGAAGAACGGAGGAGAAGGAATTGCTTGCTGTGTGGCCATCTCTCCCTGCTGTGGGGTCATTTCTCACTTTATCTCTCGCTGTCTTTCTATGTCTCTCTGGCAAGTGTACATGTCCTATGGCAAAAACCTAATAATAATAATAATAATAATAATAATTTTAAAAAGAAAAATCATGTTTTACATGAGACATAAATACAATTTTATCTGTGAATTTTTAAAAAAGTTTAAAATACTAAAAAAAAATAAGAAATACTAGAAAAATAAATGTTTAACTAGTGTAGTCAATAAGGTTACTATGTACAATATTGCCAATCACTAAATACAAGATGCTTAAAATGCAAAGAAACTAGAAATTCTGTCCAACCTCTTTATTTTATATAGAAAGCAAATGAAATCCAGAAAAGTTAAGTAGTTGAGGTGAAGAGATCTGCTGGTGGAACCTGCAGATGACATAATAGTTATATCACTGGACTCCCACATAGCTGACCATGGTTCGAGTTCTGAACCCAGCAACTTAGAACTCGCTCCGGGTGTATGTGTGTATATGACCAAGGTCCCAAGAGGAGAATGGAGGAGAAGAGATTTCAGTTTGGTCATCCCCCTGGGGAGTAATTTCTTGCTTTCTGTCTCTCAGTCTCTCGTTGTCTCTCTGGCAAGCACACATGCCCCATAGCAAAACTCTCTCTCAAAAAAAAAAAAAAAAAAGCAGCC
>NW_006159462.1:1236790-1244169 GCF_000334495.1 Tupaia belangeri chinensis
AAACTCTCTCTCAAAAAAAAAAAAAAAAAAAGTCAGCTGGTATTCATTCCGCTGGGGTCCAGACTGAAATCAAATTGCTAATTATTTTGTGATTTATAAAATATAAATATTTATAAAAATAAAAAGCCACAAATATTTGTCAAATATTATCTCATAGGACAATGATGTGTACAGTCGTTTTGTTACAAGCTATCATGTGAGGGCATAAAGATCAGTCTATAATGATTACCAAGAATGGGGCAGAGCTCTCTGGCTGCCTCTCCACATTTTTCTAATGTGTGCCCACAACAATAACTCCATCTTCTTTAAAACTTGAAGAAATGTAATTAGAAAAGAAAATGTTATAGTTATTTAACTCTATAACTAGGAATAAGTGTCATCACACATATTAATTCAGGATTGGTATGGAATTTTTTAAAGCTGTAAACTTCAGTGAGCAGTTTGGTTTATAAGATTGACTCAACTGAGCTAGATTTTTCTCAAAATTAGAACTCAATCTTCATTAAATACATCAGAGTCTAAACTAGATGTTCATTTCTATAATTATAGACATAGCATTCTAAGCCAAAAGATATACAACACCTGTATATCAAAATCGTCACATTAATTTAAACATGACAGATGATGTTTTATTGTTGAAGTAATTCTTCATTGGCATCAGGAATATGCTACTGATGGCTCCAGGGCAAAATCTTTGAGTGTAATATGTTAGTTTTGGAATAATTTTTTTCTTTTTTCTTTTTTTTTCTTTTTATTATTTTTAGAGAGATTGTTGCTGTAAGGCATGTGTCTCTCACGAAATAGAGAGACAGAATGCGTGAAATCACAAAACAAAAGGGATGGCCATGCCACAACCTCTTCTCCACTCTCCTCTCAGGACTTTGGGCATGCATGCACATACACCCAATGTAAGTTTCAAGCTGCTAGGTCTGGAATTTGAACTGTAGTTGATCAGATAGGAGTCCAGTAACATAACTATTCTGCCATCTGCTGGTCCCCCTGCTCTTTTTTCAATTCCAGCAACTACAAATTTTTTTTCCCCGCAGCATAATAATTAAAACTAAGGACTGTGGAGGCCATAATGCAAGGCTCTGAATTGTATTTTTACCATTTACAAGCTGCGAACCCAGACAAGTTATTTAATGCCCAGTTTCTCATTTATAAAATGAAATGATAATATATACATAGATCACAATGTTGACTTATAATTATATGAACATATGGAAGTAAACCCCATAGAGTGTGGTCAATGGTATAGCTTTATGCATGAGAGGAAATGTCACTTGGTACCTAATGCTTTTTATTTTTGTTAAGTCTATCTCTATGTTTTTCATTAGCCAGGACTAGTAAAGGATAAACAATTTTAAGTTACATTGATCCTTAAACAAATATTAATATGGACTTAAAAAATGTTACACTCGTACTTATGAATAAGATGGTTCATCTCTCAGAATCTCATGTCTGTCTTTTTTCCTGTCTTCACTACATGGAGCTATTGTAGGATTAGTTAGACTGTGGACATAGAGAGTCAAAAAGCCAGGAAAAGCTAAGTTAATTGAATTTCTCCCAAGAACAGCAACCTATTGGCAAGTTTCCTTTTTATAAGATAAAAGTAAACTCTTTCTTTGGAAGTTTGTTAATCTATGGATTTTCTGGACTTGCTTGCTATTTTAGGAACTCAAAGAGCCAAGCTCAACAGGAAACACTTAACAGTGAAATACTGTTTCATAACGTTATACTTTCACATATTTGTTTGGTTTGGGGAGAGCATTCTTTCTAATAGATTGTTCCTTCCTAATAGCCTATAGCCTTTTCTATATATAAGGGAATATGTGTGTGTGTGTGTGTGTGTGTGTGTGTGTGTGTGTATACACAATACTATGGTATAAAAGTATTTCATAATATTGTACCTATCTTGGGCTGGCTCTGAAATACAGTAGTAATGTGCTGCTCAAGAGAAGCTGGAAGAGCGCAGGAAATGTGGGGAGGAAATGGAGAGGTAAGACACTTGTGGGACACAGATAAGGTTTATTATCTGTTGATGAGGATGTGTATGGTGGTCTCAGCTGGGCTTGACTGAGGTGTATATCATGCTGGGTAAAGTCCCTTCACAATCTTAATGATGTATAGTGATTTAATTTATGAATGATAATAAAATAAATAAAATAAATAATAAATAAATAAGTAGCTGGATCCCATACGGGGACTGCAAATCAAATCCCCAACACAGTCAGCCTGAAACACACCAGGCACATATGCAAAAGCCCAAAATCTGATAGGCTGCAGGACTGAGTGAAGGGACTCGTGCCATGAACTATACCCTAATGCCTCTCTCTCTCTCTCTCCAAAATGCACAAATGTGCTCTGTCATGGGTAAGAAAAAAATGAATAAAAAACATAAATCAAACCTAGCTCTATACCCACCCTCCTTCCTTTCTTGTACTGATAGTCTGTGTTGCCAAACATTTTTCCCTGACAAGAGGATTATACTTAATCCTCATCCCAAACTAGGAGACAATGTTATGTATGAAAAAAAGAACTAAGCGAGAAGCATTAAATATCTTATAGGGCATTTGAAGCAAGGCCTGAATACCTGGCCTGTTTATCTCTCACACATGCATAGTTTCATGTACATGGGTGCCAGAGTAAAAACACAAATAATGAAACAACCCCTTTTAGATGATATGTAAAGCACAGAACATGCAAAACAAAAATCTCTGTATAACAGTCTATAAGTATCGTCTATATTTACCTTGAAACTATTCAATTACTATTTGATTTTTGTTGAATTATAAAATAGATCTTTGGGTGACTTTAGGCTATAAGGGAAATCCTAATGACACTAAAATAGTTTTCCATCATACAGCAAGGTCAGTAACTTAAAAATACAATTCCAAATACATGTTTATAAAGATGTAAAACCTATTTTTAACTGAAATTTGTGTCTTTAAGATGAGCAGAATCTAAGTCAATTATATTTTATTAGATACTGGTTCAAGAAAATTTACATTATACCTTGTGGAGATAGATAGCATTATATACAAATGATTTAAGAAAACAAACAGGTTGTTAAGTTGTTATGATGGAAAGTATTGCATTATTTTATTCTATTGCAATTTTTAAAATCTACAGTAATATGCAAGAGCCCAAAATCTGAAAGACTGCAGGACTGAGTGAAGGGACTCATGACATGAACTATACCCTAATGCCTCTCTCTCTCTCTCTCCAAAACGCACAAATGTGCTCTGTCATGGGTAAGAAAAAAATGAATAAAAAACATAAATCAAACCTAGCTCTATACCCACCCTCCTTCCTTTCTTGTACTGATAGTCTGTGTTGCCAAACATTTTTCCCTGACAAGAGGATTATACTTAATCCTCATCCCAAACTAGGAGACAATGTTATATATGAAAAAAAGAACTAAGCGAGAAGCATTAAATATCTTATAGGGCATTTGAAGCAAGGCCTGAATACCTGGCCTGTTTATCTCTCACACATGCATAGTTTCATGTACATGGGTGCCAGAGTAAAAACACAAATAATGAAACAACCCCTTTTAGATGATATGTAAAGCACAGAACATGCAAAACAAAAATCTCTGTATAACAGTCTATAAGTATCGTCTATATTTACCTTGAAACTATTCAATTACTATTTGATTTTTTTTGAATTATAAAAAACAAACAGGTTGTTAAGTTGTTATGATGGAAAGTATTGCATTATTTTATTCTATTGCAATTTTTAAAATCTACAGTATAACAGATATGAAGGTATTAAAAACGCATAGTCTTACAGTCAGCTAGATTTCATTGTACTTCTACTATGTTCCAGGTTTGATGGGAAACTGTAGTAATGAAAAATCAACCCAGTCCTCATCTTTCCAGAACTCTAGATCTTGTGAAATAGAAATTATTCAAGTGACTATAAATAAAATAATACTATAAAAAAATAGAAGGCAAAAAATTAAGTGGGAGCATAGATAATTCATTTTCAAACATAGGATATATTATATTTTGAGGAAAACATATTTTCTATGTGTCATAGTGACAATGAAATAGAGGTTAAAGGATCTTATTTTTTTCCAATGCTAAGTTAATAGAATAGAAAAGCCATGTAAAATATTTAGAGAAACATAAAAGGATTCTGCACTTACTCACTTATTCTTTCAAACATTTTTCTTTACTATGTCGTAGAGCTTGAATAAGTGGATTGAATACCTTCAGAAAAATACTGTTGGACTTCCATGGTGTGTAGTAAAAGATAGATGAAAATAACTTTTAACTTTTAAAGATCTTACCCTGAACAGTCATATGGTTAATAGTAGGAGACTAAAGACCAGATGGGAGAGGAAACAATAGTCTTATGCACATATAAAATTAAGAAATGAGAACTGGAAATGCAACTAAGGCATTTCTTGGAAAATATTTAGGATGGATGAATAATTGACAGAATTAGGTAGAACCGTGGTGTCCAAAATGGTAGCCACTTGTCACACACACTATTGAGCACAAGAAATATGGCTTGTATGACTGAGGAGCTGAATTCTCAATTCTATTTGGTTTTAATGTATTTAACATTAAAATTGCTCATACGACAAGCTAGAATAATGACTATTCTATGTTAAGATAAAACCTGTAGCAGTGACAAGCATTTTTATGTTAAATATAACTTTATAACTTTGGTAGTACTCCATTTCACTTTGCTTCATTATGTAAAAGACAGTTTTTATAACATAATGTATTTCTCAAATGTGTGCATTTCTAGTATTATGGATGCATTTATCACTGATCTACTTGGTGTCAGTGGGTAGATACCTTTTTTCCTGATGTATCCTTATAACATCATAACATGTTTATTTGAATATTTCAGTAGGCAGGAAGCATGAGTTACAATGTTGCTGTGAAACTGTTTTTGGTGATAAAATTAAAAATACTTAATATGTTAACATGATATTCTTTGTTTTTCAAACTTATAAAGAAGTATAAGCAAATTTTTCAAGTTCAGCCCAAAAAATAAATAAACAAAAAATACGGAAAATGTGGAACTGACAAGGGATGAAGTAAATATGCTTTGAAAACAGTTTTATAAAAGACAGACAAGGCCAGGCCCTCAGCTTAGTGGATAAAGGAACCAAACCCCTCACAAACAACCATGGCTTGAATTTCAGCCCAAGTGGGCTTGAAAGCCATGCTGAGGGCATGTAATGTGTGTGTCTCAAATCCTGACAGGATAGAGAAACGGAGGTCAAGGATTGTGGCCTAACTACACCCTCTGGGGAGTGCTTTCTCCCTCTCTGTGTCTCTCTCCGGAGAATATGAAACCTGCCAATTTAGAAACAAAAACAGACTAAGCCATGTTTCAATTTGCCTCATAAAAGGCAGTCATAATTTGTTGTCTCACAGCAAAATAAAAAAGCCGTATGTAAAAAAAGAAAGATAAAGGATAATAAATGGATGATATGAAAAGTGTTGTCAGCAAATATGAGCTAATTTGATAAATAGTTTCCTTTTAGCAGTCAAAAGTAATGGAAGAAGTTAGTCAATTGAAGTAAAAACTATATGTCTAAATTTTTAAAACACTTCTAACAGGATCTGAGCTTTAACCTCTGTGCAGGATTGAAATATCTCTAATACTTGCACATATGCACACGTGAGTGCACACACACACACACACACACACACAAAGCCAGTTTCAGATGTAGATATAGCAAATAAATTACTATTTTACTTATCACAGTTTTTGCTAGAAAAATTATGAGTAAAAATAAAATCAAATTTTAAAAAAATTGAAGATGTCAATTAAATAAACAATTGCATGTTGAACAGAAGCATTTCTAATGTCAAATATTAATTGACACAAAGCTCAAAAATTACCGACTCTATTTTGAGATTAGGCATGCAATATAAGAATGTAGTCCAAATTAAAAAAGGTATGATTTGTCCAAGGGAATTATCAATTTATGAAGAAATATTAAATCACAGCTGAAATAATTGAATTCATGTCATATATATTTTTAACTTTACATTTGTCTAATAAATATTTCAACTAGGTATGATTTAATTAATTTCCATGATGAAAATTGGTTTGTTAAAGCTTAGATAGGTCACATATCAGGATTTATTAAAATGTAAAAACAAAAGTCAGTGTGTCATTGCGTAGGGATAGGGTTAGGGATAAGGTTAGGGATAGGGTTAGGGTTGGGGTTTTTATAAATCATTCAGCATATACATGCACAAGTCATGAATCATCAGTTTATAAAACTGTGGAAGAAGACAACAAATTTAAAGATCTATGCTTTTTGCTCATGCTGGTTAAATAGTCAATAAATTTTACAAATATTTATACACATGTTACTTCTAGATCAAAATTCTCTTGAAAGAATGAGAGTGCTTGCCAAATAGTCAATAATCAAAGACCCAAATCAGAAGTATGATTTATGTTTTCTCACATCATAGTGAATTTGCATGAGCTAAATTTTAAGCTTTAATGACAGGGACAGCTAATATTCTAACTTGCTAGACAGGGCCGACAGATGGCCTGGTGGTTAAGGGCACTGGACTCCCACATAGCTCACCACGGTTTGAGTCCTGAAACTGGTGGCTTGCTCTCTCAATTTACCTATCTTTCTCTGTCTCTCTCGCTCTTGTGTCTGGTCAAAATTTAAAATAAATAAATAAAGTTAAATAAAATAATTCTTTTAAAAAGTATATAAAGGTATACTAATAGTTTCACTTATTTAAAAATGAATATACATCTGCAATATTCCTAGTATAGTCAGTGGTAATAAGTAACTTGGGTATAAAAGCCTTAATAAGAATATGGAGACTATTGAGTTGACATAGATAAATTTAGAGTTGCTTTAAATGAACACTATACTCATCTTAATTTAATGCTAATAAAGCTGAGATACCACGAAAGATAGAGAATTTACTATTCAAGGTATAGTTGGTTATAATACTAACATGCTTTGGCTTTTAAACCAAATTAATTCTCTCAAAATTCTAAATAAGTGTTTCAATGTGAATGAAAATACTGAAAAAAGTATCTCTTCACAGCATATTCAGCTCTTGGAATTTTCTTTGAAATAATTTGCTTTGTGAATCTATTATGGCAAATGTAATATAAAGTGAAATATTCATGAACTTTTTTTATAGAAGCTTACTATCTGTATTCTACGTGCTAAAGGTATAAAATGTACAATGGATTTAAAATATTTTGTAAGGATAAAAAGAAGTAAAATATCTCTATATTTTATATTGATTACATATGAAGGTAATGAAATTTTTATATATTTTATTCAATAACATATATTATGACAATAATTTATCTTGCCTCTTTCTACCGTGTTAAATGACAAGTGGATTATATTAAATCTCACA
>NW_006159462.1:1244239-1253485 GCF_000334495.1 Tupaia belangeri chinensis
AGAGTATTCATTTTCTGGACTGGACAAATAGCAGCATTGAAAGTATTTAGGGGCCGGCAGGTGGCATGGTGGATGGGGGCGCTGGACTCCCACATGGCCAACCATGGTTCAAGTCTCGGACCTGGTGGCTTGCTTTCTCACTTCCTCTCTCTCTCTGTCTCTCTCTGATCAAACTGGAAAATAATCATGATAATGATAATAAATAAAGTTAAATAAAATAATTCTTAAAAAAAAGAAAGTATTTAAAATAGAAAACAGAGCATGTTTTGAATACAGGTGAATAAACCTCAAGTTACCTTTTAATGATTTTCAAAAATTTTAAGGCTGTTATATTGAACAGTGAAAATATATATGAGGAATCCTCAAAAAAGTTGATGAAAATACATATTATTTTAAAAAAGCAACAAACTATGCACTAATTTCAACTCTTTGCACCAAAATAGCTCATACTTTAGTTGTATTTTCCACAAACTTTTAAAGACCCTCCATATATGGAGTACAAAAGAAAAATCTTAAATGAAGGCAAAAGTTCGGTCTCTTTCAGGGACTAGGATTGTGTGTCTGAGAGAGGAGAGGTAGAATGGAAATCAGTATAACTTACAATATTTAAAGTCCAGACTGAAAAAACAAGACTATTAATCCTAACAAGAATTAAGCATAAATGTAAAAAGAAAACAAAAGAAAAGTTTTTTTCTTTTCAGGTAAAACCTCCTACGACTATGAACAAAGTCTTTAGTTTTTATTTAAAATTAGTGTGGCAATTGCTGAATAAATGAATCGATTATTAGAATTTTCTATAGATAACCAATATTCTTTGACACTGATATAATTTTTCTGGCCTTATCAGTATGGGCACATTATAAATCTAACAGACTTCTATTTAAAAATAATGTGCAGGGTTGAAAAATATAATGGCTCAAAATGATTTACAATTCATTGAACAGTTACGAGTTTTACTTTGGCCTATGTAGCAGCTGCTTCTTTCTAACAAATTTTCTTCACAATTTTAATATATAATATTGAGTATATAGTGATAACATTAATAAAATCATTATTTTCCTTAAGCTATCAAATAAGATAATCAAAATCAATCCTTAATATTAAAGTACACTATAACCTATGAATATATTAACTACTGTCTTCTATGTTCCCCAGTACATACATGTATCCTAGAATAGCAAGTGTATGTTGCTATCGCATTTCACAGGATACAAAAAAGTCCATAAATCGATACATAAGATTTGTTCAAATATACATGCTGCATTCACCAGAGGGAGACAGTGAGAGAGAGAAATCACCCTGGGGCGGGGTGGGGGAAGAACGTGCACAATCCCATCTCCTCCACTCTCTTCTTGGGATTTTGGACCCACACACACATTTGCCCAGTGTTTTTCAAGCCACTGGGTCTGAGACTCAACCCATGGAGTTGGCCATGTATGACCCTGCACCTTAACCATCATGCCACTTTTTACCATTTCTTAAATCGTTTTTGTTACATGGAAACATGAAATGTGATACATACATTAAATCATAAAAATATTTTACTTTTCATGATTTAAATAAATATTGCCGATGAATTATCACTGAATAAAGTGAAGAATCATATTTCTATAAAATTATTTTAACTTTATTTATTTATTTTAATTTGACTAGAGAGGAACAGAGAGAGAGAATAAGAGAGAAAGAAAGCTTCCAGGTCCAAGACTTGAACTGCAGTTGGCCATGTAGGAGTCAATGCCCTTAACTACCAAGCCACTTGCTGGCTTCCGGAGAATCATATTTTTAAAATGGAAAGAAAATCTAGTGCAGACACTACTGTCTGAATTTTTTTCTTTTCCATTTTGTTGTTGGCAGCAGTTGTTCTGTAACAGCACACAGAATTTTGCTACCTGCATATGTCATATTTTTTTACAGCTATTTTATGTTGCTTGCCAATAACATTACAATATAACAGCAGTTTTCACAAGGTAGTCTTATGCAATCTATTAAATTTTTAAAGTTGAAAACTTGGCATTGGAAATTATTGCATCTCTAAAACAAAATGTCAGATTCATTCATGCTGTGGAAAACTATTATAATTCCATTTATATAAACTATATCAGCCTTGCAAATAATCACTCACCTGTTACATCGACCCAAGCACTGAAGACTGGTTTTTGAATCTTGACATTCTCTGTGCTCTTGAAGCAACAGCAGTAGAATACATTTGCTGAAGTATGCCACGCCCATCACTTAAGCTTGCTTCCCACTTAGCCATGAAGTACATCAAAACAGAGCAAGTGAAGGACAGATCCCTCCACTGAATATCTCAGCTTTTTAAACTATGTGAATGGCCAACTGTAAGCCATTCACTGGTAATGGCCCTATTATTTTTACTAAAGATATCTTTTACAGAAAAATGAGTCAGGTCCAAAAATATGACTAAGGATCAGATAGTGCAGGGTGATGAAGGCAGCTGAATCCCACATGGCCAATTGCATGGTTTGAGTCTCAGACCCGGTGGCTTGAAAAACATGCTGGGCCTGTGTGCACATGTACCCAGAATTCTGAAGGGAGAGAGAAATTGAGGAGAAAGGATCACGACATGACTCCATAGGGATGCTTTCTCATTTTCTCTCTCACTGCCTCTACCTCTCTCCAGTAAGCACACGCATCCTATGCACAAATTTATATTTATATATTTAATTTATATTTATGTATATATATTATATATAGTATATATTTATATATACCATACATATAATAGTAGAGAAAGTTGATGAATTTGTACATAGAAAAATATGTCATGCCTTCCCTGACTATATGTGTGTGTGTGTGTGTGTGTGTGCGTGTGTGTGTGAGTGTGTGTGTAAGTCCTCAACAATGAATGAGTTGTGGTGATGTCACTATGGAAGCAACACTCTCATGTATAGGTTAATAATGAGAGAGTTCTAGCACTCATGAAAAAAAGGTTAGTTCTCATGAGAGCTGTTTGCTACAGAAGAGATGAAACACCCTGAAGCTCTGTCTCTGTTTGTGCTTGCCATCTTCTGGGCTTCCATCGGCCATGTTGTAGGTTGGCCTGGCGTCAGGCCCATGCATTCACAATTTCCAGTCACCAAAATTGTGAGTAATTAGACTATATTTTTTTATACATCATCCACTCATGGTATTTCTGTTATCAATGCATTTATGGACAATAATATATGCCTCAATATATAAATATAAAAGGCATATTATAAAGTAATAAATGGCTCTAAATAATTATCATATATCACTGACTGTCTAGAGACCAAAAGAAAATAAAAAGAAATATCAGGAAAGCACCTTGGGTTGGTATCACAGTAAGTTACGAGCAATGGTGCCTTTCAAGGAAAGCATGTCAAACTATTAAGATTTTTCAAAAACGCAAAAACAAAACAAAACAAAAAACACTCATGACCAAGAAAAAAAAGACTGAAACAACAAATAGAAAAACATGTTTAAATTTTTTAATTGAAGAAAAATTTTCATCAAGTAAATATTGCAACAACAAAGAAAAGAAATTACTTTGATGAATCAAGCAATAATTAGAAAAGTTTTCAAATGCATGGGATTATAAATATCTGCTCCAACTCCAATAATTTAAATATAATAAGATTGAGGCACAAAATAAAGTAAAAGTAATAAGGAAGTCATGCTTGGGGGAAAATATATTTTCTGTAATCTAAGATAAATTTCAACAGAGGTAATGGAAAGTTGCACAGAGGGTGTTTCAGGAGAAAATCTCAGAGATATTTTGAGCATGTGTCATTGTTTTATATCTCAAAGAGAAACGTAAGTTCATGGAGATAGTGCATGAATGAAACAAGATGAGATACCCTGAAAAGGAAGAAATACCTAACAGAAAGAGCTACAACACAACTGTAGCTGTCTCATTTTTTGTTTTTTGAAAATAAGAATTCTAAAGCATTATTTCCATAAATTTTCAGAAATACAAACTAAGCATTGAGAAATATTTGAAATTCTAAAGCATAAAATGAAAGGAAATTAGTAACTTAAGTCAGGCTTAATGGCACAAAATTAAATCAAACCTTTAAGTTAAAGAACGTCATGAGAGAACTAAAAATATAAAAAAACGTGACAGGAGAAAAAGAAAGATAAGCTTTACAACATTACTGATTTAATGAATTGAAATAATGTACAAAATAATATTTAAACCACCAGAAAACTGTATATCAGTTAATGTTTTATTGTATGTCAGATTAATTTAAAACAACCAATATTTTCAAGTTTCTACCTCTAGAAAGCACCACATGAAATTCCGTGGAGATATAGGACTGTTAACCCAGTTACAGACCTTCCGTATTTCTCTGGTACATGAAGGAGTCAGAATATGAATAAATTACTTGAATTCAAAGCAGATTGTGATAAAACTATAGTTTGGATACAAAGGAAATGTAAGGTACATATGAGAAAAGAAGGGGTTAAATTCAATTAGAAAGCATCTGAATAAATGTATCTGTGAGGAGAGATGGCATTTAAATAAGGTAAATACACAGGGTGTATTTTAAATTAGGAACAGTTTAGTGCTAATAGGAATACTTAGGGTTGCACAGATTTCACTACTAAGACTGGGCCATGTAGTTTTAGCAGAGTAGCAGACAAAAATACATGATTAGAGGAGGTAACAATGGTGCACTCATTAAATGTACCGAGTATCAGAAAGAGGCTTTTAAAGCAGCAAAGAATTGAAATTTCACTTCAGAAATAGCATAAATAGAACAAGAAGGAAGAGAAACATGCAAAAAAGAAATGAACAAAAACCAAAATATAAACAAAATACTAGTGACAAACACAAGGCAGGAAGAGAATAGCTAAATTCTACCAATTGGTTAAATTCTCTTCTGGTCAGAATCATTGTTTCTTCCACATCCTTCCCCTGCTTCTGAGCCACTGAGCAGTCCAAGATCAAAGGTGAAAACAGCTTTCCCCAGAGGCAAGAGATTATTATCAGATTTAGACTTGTTTCAAGAGCAGTATCAGGAAATGAAGCAGAAGGAAGAAATTCTTCAATGGCCAAAGAAGAATGGCAGTAGCTTTAACTGGAATTTAATGGTTAATATATTGAAAACTTTTAATACGGGACAAGCTTACCTGGAGAAATTTGTCCATGAGCACCAAATTCCAAAATTATAGATAAACACATTAAGGCCACAACTTCTGCATCTACTGAAGATTTGGGGCCATTTAAAAATATTGGGCTGGTTGTATAGGGTGGACGTTTGTAAAACAGAACTTCCTTATATTTAAATAATTATCTAAAATGTGTTATTGCCATGAAATCACAAATAAATATATATGTATTCATATGTATCTATTATATTTTCAAGTCAGCTTTAAGCATATTTTATAGTGAAAGCCAAGGAGAGCCTTTTGCACAGACAAGTCCTTCCATGAACTATCAAAAGATTTTGCTTCCATGTAGTATACTTTTTTAAACATATCATTTTTAAAAATTATATAGTTGGCCTTCACTATATATCATATACCAAAATTCATCCATTTTTTTTTTAATTAAAAAAACACAAAAATATGTAAGTGCAAAATAAAATTAATTTTCTTATGTATTCGCTAATTGAAGGAGACTCAGAACCAAAAATTAAAATGATTTAAAATAACCTTTTAACATTCAGAAATTAATATTTTTCAAATGAGTGCTTAGAAAAAACTTTTACATACCATAATAAAAACAGAAAGAAAAACAGAAATACAGCTTTATGTCTAAAAAAGTTCTGAAGGTAGAAAAGCAAACAAAATGGAAATTGTGAAACAGAACAGAGGAGTCAGGCAAGGGGACCCCTGTGGGCACGGTGCTGGGTTCCCCTCTTAAGCATGTGTGCAAGTGCATGTGATCCAGGCTGACTGAGATGGAGCTGATCATAGCAAGGAAGACCATTTCGGGGTTGCCTGACTCTTTCCTTCTCTCTCTTTCATGAAAGAAACAAATAAACTTCAGAAAGGAAATACCAGACCAAACAATGTCATGGTGGTTAAAGTAGGAGACCCCATATGGCCAAATAGGCAGTTGAGTTCTGGACCTGATGGCTTGATGTGCCAGGCAGTTGTACCAGCATCCCCCTTTTGGCAATTTAAATAAATATACAATACAAATAAAGTTAGGGAAAATGTCTAATACTTGTACTTTCAATTTACTCCTAAGGGCTGGCAGGTGGTATGGTGGTTAGGGGAACTGGACTTCTACAGGGGCGACTATTGTTCAAGTCCCGGACCTAGCAGCTTGCTTTCTCATTTTCTCCCTTTCTCGCTCTTGCTCTGTCCCTCTCTGGTCAAATTAAAATAAGTAAATAAACAAATAAAGTTACATAAAATGATTCTTTTAAAAAATAAAATTTTATTCCTAGAAAAATATTAACAAAATTCTTAAACTATAGATGCAAAGCAAAATAAAAAGATATAAAATCAGACATGCATTCTATATGATGATTTTATATGAATATTAGCAAACCATTTAGAGAATATTATTCACAGAAATGAATACAAACATTATAAAACATCAAAACTGATGATAATAAAATAAGATTAGGAAAAAGAAAAACAGAGGATATGAAAGAAAAAAATCGAAAGAAATACACATTTCATACTTCCCCCTCTGTATTTTAAGGTTTTTGCCATAGGGTGCATGCGCTCTTTAGAGAAAGATAGAGTGAGATAGTGAGAGGGAAAGTGAGAAATAAGCCCCTGGGGGAATGCCCATACCACAATCCCTTCTCCTCCATTCTCCTCCTTGGAGGAAAATAATAATAAGTTTTAAAATTTAAAAAAAATTAAAACTGTGGAAAGTATGAAAACTAGTTTTTAACTTTTTTCATAAGAAAGAGTATCTATTTATTTGAACAAGTTCAATATATATCTAGTGATTTACAAAACCTAGTTTTAAGGTATGATTGTTGACTTACCAAGAAATTTGCTAATTTTAGAAGCACATCTACCTCTGGACTTATCGTCAATAGCAATTTACTTGAATGCATACAAAAGATCATTTAAAATCTGAATTGACTCGTTAAATTTTGAAAAAAATAAATTTTATTTTAATACATTATTGAATAAATTGAAGTGTACTAAGATTTGTTCAAATTAATGACTAAGTGGTTATTATTTATTGCATCAGTCATCATTACTGGCAATCTATAATTTGTAAAGTGCTTTCTTACACCAGTCCATATTGTATAACAACTCTGTGAAGTTTACAGAAACTATAAACAATGAGGAAAACTTGTCTAAAAGAAACACTTCACCTAAGGCCATTTGGTCAGTAGAAATATAGCTGGTATTAGAACCCATATTGTTTCTTAAGATTAGAGATTCAAAATAATCATAATAAATATTCCCAAATCAGGTTGCTCTCTGGTGTAATGCATATTACTTGATAATGTGTGCTGAAGGGACCTCAAGTTGAACAATTATTTCTGATATCAAGGACAATTTATTAGGACCAAATAATTTTGGGGCTTCTTCCTGTGATAATAACAGAGTCAGTGATACTTTGAGCTAAGGAACTTTAATATAGATTATTCAAGTAAAGGTAACTAGATTGGGGCCAGCAGGTTGCATGGTGGTTAGTGCATAGGACTCTCACATGACAGACCAAGGTTCAAGTCCCAGACCTGGTGACTTGCTTTCTCACTTTTCTTCTCGCTCTGGTACATGCTCTATAGCAAATGAAATAATAATAATAATATATAAAATTAATTCTTTTTAAAAGGCAACTGGATTATATATTCAAAAGTGAAAGTAGAAAGGGTGATGCATACCTTTAAAGAGTGGGAAGATACATAAGATTTTGATAAATTGTCATATTTCTTAGGATACACTGGATATGCAATCTGATATTTGTAGCTGCTGAAGGAGTTAGAAATATTTGAAAAGTATAACTGAAAGTTTAGCAATATAGATTGATTGTTCTAAGAGTATAAATTTGTGTAAAACTAAAGTTAATTCAATGAACTATTATCCAATTCAAGTCTCCAAATATTTATTGAGTACCAACTCTTTATAAAGTACTAAGTCAGGGATAGAGGTCACATGCGGGGTGATTTTAAAGTTTTCAAGATATATCTTTTAGTGAAAATCATGAGCTAAGGACATATGATTATTTATTTTACATTTCTAAGAAATAAATTCACACACAGTTTTCCATTAAGTCAGTAATACTTAAAATAAAACTGTAAGTAAATATGAAATGAGTCTTCATATGCACTTAACAATTATGGATCCTTTCAACCTATTTAAATTTGTGAAGAGAAAAAAAAAGAAATATGAAACATAATGCCCATCTATAACACTTATGTTTTTACACAATACACTTTTTAAAAATATTTTAACTACAAACTATAATGTAATAAAGGATCTTGCAAAGCATG
Source organism: Tupaia belangeri chinensis (assembly GCF_000334495.1). Taxonomy (NCBI): domain Eukaryota; kingdom Metazoa; phylum Chordata; class Mammalia; order Scandentia; family Tupaiidae; genus Tupaia; species Tupaia belangeri. The sequence goes on from NW_006159462.1 coordinate 1,252,642, forward strand.
TCCAAACACTAATCTGAGGCCAGTCCCCCTGGATATGTAATGAGTATAAACTTTGTGAATTGCAATCCCCAACTTCTTTTCCTATTGCCTTCTCTTCATCTTGCAGCAAGTAAAACAAACTGTTCTATGTTCAGAAATACTAATTCCAGGGACAGGAATAACCCTACATGTGTAAAATAATTCAGAATTCATTTCAATTTTTGAATTTTTCTTTTTCCTTCAAAGTCTTTGAAATCCTGTTTGGTGTGATACAGTGGACAAGTGTTTAGATTTCAAATCTAGTTTGAAACTCATAATGAATATTTTCACTTGCTTCACTATTTTTTTCATTTTCTTCATTCTAGTTTCTACTTGTACCCCATAATATCATGTTATGTGCCTTAATTTTTTTTTTGCTAAAAGGTGCACGCACTCACCAGAGAGACAGACAGAGAGAGAGAGAGAGAGAGAGAGAGAGAGAGAGGAAGGGGGAGAGAGGGAGAGGAGAAAGTACCAGTCCTGTGGGGAAAGGTCATGACACAATCCATTGTCCTCCATCTCTCCCTCTTTTTCTGATTGTGACCACCAATGCACTTACATCCATCACTGGGTCCAGGACTCAAACTGCAGGATGGACCTTGAGAGATCTGGCTGCCCTAACCTCAGGGCACAGAGCTAACTTTATAAAATTTATTTTTATGTTTTAAAAATCTCTCGGTAGGCCCTGTAGTGCAGTGGTAAAACAAAACTGTAAGGTCACATCCTGCAAAGCTCTTCTGAACACTAACTAGTGTCACTCCAGGCCTGACACAGAACCAAGGCAGGACCTATGCAGACCTGACCGACTGTGGCAGGGACCCATAAT
>NW_006159462.1:1253901-1274321 GCF_000334495.1 Tupaia belangeri chinensis
TACTAATCTGAGGCCTGTCCCCCTGGCTCTGTATGTAATGAGTATAAACTTTGTGAATTGCAATCCCCAACTTCTTTTCCTATTGCCTTCTCTTCATCTTGCAGCAAGTAAAACAAACTGTTCTATGTTCAGAAATACTAATTCCAGGGACAGGAATAACCCTACATGTGTAAAATAATTCAGAATTCATTTCAATTTTTGAATTTTTCTTTTTCCTTCAAAGTCTTTGAAATCCTGTTTGGTGTGATACAGTGGACAAGTGTTTAGATTTCAAATCTAGTTTGAAACTCATAATGAATATTTTCACTTGCTTCACTATTTTTTTCATTTTCTTCATTCTAGTTTCTACTTGTACCCCATAATATCATGTTATGTGCCTTAATTTTTTTTTTGCTAAAAGGTGCACGCACTCACCAGAGAGACAGACAGAGAGAGAGAGAGAGAGGAAGGGGGAGAGAGGGAGAGGAGAAAGTACCAGTCCTGTGGGGAAAGGTCATGACACAATCCATTGTCCTCCATCTCTCCCTCTTTTTCTGATTGTGACCACCAATGCACTTACATCCATCACTGGGTCCAGGACTCAAACTGCAGGATGGACCTTGAGAGATCTGGCTGCCCTAACCTCAGGGCACAGAGCTAACTTTATAAAATTTATTTTTATGTTTTAAAAATCTCTCGGTAGGCCCTGTAGTGCAGTGGTAAAACAAAACTGTAAGGTCACATCCTGCAAAGCTCTTCTGAACACTAACTAGTGTCACTCCAGGCCTGACACAGAACCAAGGCAGGACCTATGCAGACCTGACCGACTGTGGCAGGGACCCATATTCCTGGCACTGCTACTATAAGTTCTCGCTGATACAGAGAGCATTATACAAGGACACTAAACAAGCACAGGGTCTGACAGCCCACACTAAAACAAAAACCACAAAAATGTTTGTAAGCACGAAATGCGACATAAACAGTCTTCCAAAATGGCTTAATCGGTTACCTTATTAAAAGACCTCCCCACTGTCCTGACCAGAGTGCTGAGGCATCTCAAGTTTCAGATGCCTGGACACTCTTCTTCAGTAAGTTTTCCTTTTTCTCTTACATGGGTGCCTCCTGGGTTTTACTCTCAACCATGACAAAAACAAAACAAAACGAAACAAAAACTCATTTTTCTCTATTTTTTGGCTAATTTTCTCTAAGTTGGGTCAACTAATTTTACAAGATGGACATGATTATGTGAGAGGTGTTGACAGGCCACAGAACTGAGTAATACAATGCAGATGATAAAAAATGTGTTTCTTTTTCTGTATTTAAGAGAAAAGAAATGAAGTAGAAATTTGGAAGTAGTGAATGACTCATATTACATATACAAGTGTTTCCACAAGTTCTTGAAGAAAATACACCATTATAAAATTATGTATTCAAAAAAACTTAGAAATGATAAATACTTCTACTTAAATGTGCAATTAATAAGTATACATATACTTCTTATTTTATGTTGTGTTTATACACTATTGATACAATTTTGCAGGCCACATTTAATTTGGGCTTTTAAAAAGTACTTGAAGTCTGTGGAAAAAAAATTCACTTCTTTGATCTCTCTTCTTGGAGAACTTGCTGAGTAAGCAAAGATCACTGGATCCAAACTCTGACCTCATTTAATTTGTTCTATATAGTTATTTAAGTCAAAGTCAGCCAATCTGTTATCCTTCTATAAGTTTAAGATAAAAAAGAGATTGTGTTCCAGTAAAGTTTCTGAGTCTTGGCAAAAGAAGGATCATGGAGTTAACACATTATTCTCACATTACGGTTGGTAGAGGCAGAAATAAGTACCTCTGTTGTTTATCATGGAGGTAAATAAACAGCCATTGGAAGAAAACAAAAACTACAAAACTAAACAAGCGACAAGGTAACTCAGGGAGTGTGAGAGGCATATGGTGAGGGAAAATGTTTTCAGTGGATTTCTAATTTTCATGAAAGCTGGCTATGCATCTTATAGGTAGCTTCTCTGAGATTCTCTTCTGTACTAATAATAAACGAACAAGCTTGAAAGGCTCTCCACTGCATTTTAGGCAAATAGTCAAATGTTGCGACATTGTTGTTAAATGTAATTTGTTGGTTTTTTGTTTGGTTTTGTTTTGCTTTTTTTTAAAGAATTATTTTATTTAACTTTACTTATTTATTTATTTTAATGTTTTATTTTAATTTATTTATTTTAACCAGAGAGGGATGGAAATGTAATTTGTTAATGAAACATTGAAAATAAAATAGAGTTCTAACTTAAGGAAAATCAAAGTGAATTGAAAGGCAGGGCAGGAATATACTGGTTAAAGTTATTTCACCGTGTAATATTCTCCTGGGAAATGTAATTTTTTTCTTCATTATATCACAAAATAATAATAATAAAAAAACTAAAAAGGATCTCAAACATAGGCTTTGGGATGTTAATAAAACTAAGTCAGCATTTCCTGCAAATTACCTCACACACATTAATATGGGATTTAAATAAGTGGAGCTAATGCTTTGGATTTGTGGATAGTGTTAGAAATTTGCTCCAGAACACATGGGAATTAATATCTGCTGTATTATTAGACAGTAAATTTGGTTTCTTATACATTAAATCATTATTAGATCACCAAAAAATAGGCTTTGTGGACTGTGTAAGGCAACAGGAAGGTGGATTGTTAACTATGAAGTTGGGTATTGGTACAGACATCAGAATAACATAAATCATAAAAGCAGAATAGATGAGAGAAATCAGATAAGTGTAAAATATAAAATGACATTTGTTGTCTGTCCTAATTTTCTAAAGTTAGAGGTATTCTATTAAACATCTATGTAGCAAATTGGTATTAACACGATGCCAATATTTCTTCATATAACAACTCATGTATCAGTTTATTACTATTTATATAACAAATTTAAAAAAAACATAATTTACTTGTTGAAAATCTGTTGCACCAATGAACTTGACTCTAAAAAGCCAAAAAACAACAACAACAAAAAATTGAAAACTATAATGGGGTAATAATAGTTACTCACAATTCAATGTATACTTCAAGAGTGGATTTTGGGGACTGTCTTTGACATGTGTGCCACTCCCTCTGTTTTCTGTTGGGCTCTGCCTGCAGCCTGGATTCCAACAGCCCACTGGGAGAATTGGGCCTGGTTTCAGCAAGCCTTTTCTCATGAGTGCACTCCCACCTCCCAGGGTTGTCTTTGGAACTTATCATGCTCCAGCAATTGATCTTCTTCACTACGTTATATCTCCTTAGCTTGTTCCCCCTTCCCAGGAGTTGAAAGTTTGGTAGAGGAGCCAGCCATCTGAAGTTGCCTGTATAACCTTTATCTGCTCTGATATGGGAGACATGGCCTTCTAAAAGGACACACTTGAGACTCAAGGGTAATATTCCCTCCTTCAGTACTATAGAATCTGTGCCAATGAATACAAAAAAAGTGAATACTGTATCAGATGACCAATTCTAGCACAGAAACTGAAGAAGCATAAGAAAACAAGTGAGTGAATCTCCCACCAGGTGAACGCAGTAGTCCTTCACCAACTATGAACAACACAAAGGAATTTACAGAAATGTCAGAAAAAGAATTCTGAACATTACATTCATAGTGACAAAACTCAATGAGATGCAAAAGAAAAACAATCAAATTCAAGAAATGAGATTATTCAAGGACATGAAAGAATTCTGTAAAGAGATAGACATACTGAAAAAAAAAGTTTCTGAAAATGAAGAATACAATATAAGAAATTAAAATATCCTTAGAAAGAATTAACAGCAGATTGGACCATGCACAAGAAGGAATTTCTGACTCTGATGACAAAGTCTGCAACATAGACCAAATCACTCAAAAGAATGGAAAAAATAACAACAACAACAAAAAGATAGCACACAGGAAATTCTAAATGGCATTAAACTTCCAAATATTCATTTAATGGGCACTCCAGAAGGTGAAGAAGCTGCTAAAGGTATGGAAAACATCTTTCATGAAATACTATCTGAAAACTTTAAAATTTACAGAAATATAGAGAAATTCAGACCCAAGAAATAAAAAGAACACACTCCAAATAGAATTAGCAAATAAAAAGAACACACTCTAAATAGAATTAACATGAGAAGATCCTTCCCCAGCACATCATAACAAAATTGATAAAAATCAAAGACAATGACAATATTCTAAAAACGGCAAGAGAGAAATGTCAAGTTACTTGTAAAGATTATCCTGTTAGGCTAACATCAGAAATTGCGACTGAAACAATGTAGGCATGGAAAGAATGAAAAGATATTCAAAACATTAAAATAAAAACAATTTCAATCAAGAATACCATACTTGGCAAGATTATTTTTTAAATGGGAGAACAAATAAAATCGTTCTCAGATACACAAAAACTGAAAAAATTCACCAATACTAGATCAGCTCTAAAAGAATTACTGAAGGGACTACTATATCAGGAAATGTAAAGAGAGACAAACAGAAATGAGAGAACAAAAAGAAACTTGAGAAAATGGCTAATATCAATAATAACATTAAATGTTAATGGATTCAATTATGTTAAAAGACACAAACTAGCTGAATGGATTAAAAAAAAAAGAGAAGCCATCTATATTCTACTTAAAAGAAACACAACTAACTGATGTAAACATACATAGACTAAAAGTGGAGAGTTGAAAAACAATATTGCAGAAATGGAAATGAAAAAAAAAGAGGCTGGAGTTGTGATACTTATTTCAGTCAAAATAGACTTTAAGTTGAAAGATGTAAGAAGAGAGAAAAAATTTATGTTACTAAAAGGACTTGTTCACCAAGAAGAGGTAACACTTATAAATACCTACGCACCCAACATTGGAGCACCCAAATATGTGAAAGAGATCTAAAGAGAGAGATAGACTGCAACACAATAATTGGGGATCTCAACACCTTATTGTGTCCTTTGGACAGATGATCTACACAAAACATAAACAAAGAGGTACAAGATCTAATGATACCATACCTGAAATCGACTTGACAGACAACTATAGAACATTTCACCCAGCAACCATAAAATATACATTTTCACACCACCACATAGAACATTTTTAAAGATCGACCACATGATAGGGTACAAATCAAGCCTTTACAAATTCAAAGCTATAGAAACTATAGCCAGCATTTTTTTTTTTTTTTGAACATCATGGAAGCAAACTTGAAATCAACTATAGAAAAAGCCCTCAAAAATACACAAACCCAAAGAAACTAAACAACCTACTCCTGAATGTAAGTCTGATATGGAAAGGTTTATAGAAACCAGCACTGACAAACAAGTTTTTATAACCTATGGGACACAGCAAAAACAGTCATAAAAGGGAAGGTCATAGCAATTAGCACCCACAGGAAAAAAAAACAGGAAGGTGATAAATAAACTATTTAACAACTACAAACACCAGGAGAAAGAAATATGATTTCCGCAGAAATAAGTGAAATAGAGAATAAGAAAACTATACAGAAAGAAAAAAAAAAAAGAAATGATACCAAAAGCTGGTTCTTTGAGAGATCAACAAAGGTAGCACCCTGTTAACTAGATTAATCAAGAGGAACAAAGAAAGGAATCAGATAAATCAAATCAGCAAGGAAACAGGCAATATTACAACAGACATAACAGAAACACAAAACATCATCACAGAATACTATAAGCAATTATACCCCTACGAACAGGAAAACCTTGATGAGTTGGAAAAATTCTGGACATTATAACATACCAAAATTAAACCAGGAAGAAATAGAAAGCCTTAAGAAACTCATAACAAGCAATGAGATTGACTTAGTAATAAATAAGTCAAAAAAGAAAAGCCAAGGTCCAGATGGCTTAACTTCTAAATTCCACAAAACCTTTAAAGAACTAACCCCAATTCTCCTCAAACTATTTCTAAAGATACAAAGAGATCTCCCAGATTTATTCTATAAAACCTCCATTGTCCTGATTTCAAAAACAGGCAAACTTAACAAAAAAAAGAAAACCACAGGCTAATATCATTGATGAATATGGATGCAAAAATTCTCAACAAGATACTAGTAAATCATACCCAACAACACATTAAAAATATTATATATCCCAATTAGGTAGGCTTTATTCCAGGGGTGCAAGGATAGTCCATCATACACAATCAATGTACTACACCACATTAACTGAAGGGATGATAAAAACTGTATGATCGATACAGAAAATTATTTAATAAAATAAAACATCCTTTCATGATTAAGACCTTCAGCAAAACTGTCGTAGAAGAGCCACTCTTCATTACAATAAAAGCCGTCTATGACAAATCCAGAGCTAACATCATTCTGAATGGCGGAAAAGCTTTCAGCTTAAAAACTGGAACAAGACTAGGCTGTCCAATTTCTCCACTCCTCTTCAACATAGTACTGGAAGTTCTAGCCAACGTAATCAGACAAGAGAAACAAATAAAGGGCATTCAAATAGGAAAGTAAGAAGTGAAATTACCTATATTTGTGGATGATATGATTCCAAAGAAAAGAAAATTCCAGAAAGTGATAAATAAATACAGTAAAGTGGAAGGATAGAAAATCAACATGCAGAATCTACAGCATTTTTATACATCAACAATGAACAAACTGAGATGCAACTGAAGAAAACAATTCCATTTACAATAGCCACAAAAATAATAATATATCTAGGAATAAACCTAACCAAATAAGTGAAAGACCTCTACAAAGAAAACTATTGAAACACATGAAAAGGAAATTAAAAATTATACAAAAAAGTGGAATAACATCCCATGTTCCTGGCTTAGAAGAATTAAATAATCATGTTGTCAATTCTACCCAAATTAATCTACATATTTAGTGAAATTCCTATTAAACTACTAGAGACATTCTTCACAGAAACAGAAACAAAACAATCATAAAATTTGTCTGGAATCATTAAATTGTCTGGAATCATATCACCAACACAATACTGTGCAAGGGAAATAAAGTAAAAGACATCTCACTTCCTGACTTCAACAGTCTGGTGTTGGCACAAAACAGGCAGGTAGACCAATGGAACAAAATTGAGAACCCCAAAATATATAGCTGACTGATATTTGACAAAGGGCACAAGAATCCAGAAAAAAGAAAATCTCTTCAACAAACAGTGCTAGAAGAATTGGTTATCCACCTGTAGAAGAATGAAACTGGACCCCTATCTCTCACCATTAATAAAAATCAACTCAAAATGGATCAAGGATCTAAACATTAAACCACAAATTATAATACTACTGGTGTAAAACACAGGGGAAAATCTTGGAGACATTGGAGTAGGCAAAGACTTCTTAAAGAAGACCCCCAAGCACAGGCAATAATCCTAAAAATAGATGAGTGGCACTGCATTAGGCTAAAAAGCTGCTTCACAACAAAAGGAACAATAACTATAGGTGAGAAGACAACCTTCAGAGTGGGAGAATATATTTGCAAACTATGCCTCAGATAAGAGACTGATAACAAGAACTTCAGTGAACTCAAACAGTTTACCTGCAAAAAAAAAAAGAAAAAATCTAATTAAAAGATGGGGAGGGACCAGCAGTTAGCCTAATGGCTATGTCGCTGAACTCCCATGTAGTTGACCATGGTTCGAGTCCTGGACCCAGTGGCTTAAACTCACGCTGGGTGTGTGTGCATACACGCTCAAGATCCTGAGAGGAGAATGGAGGAGAGGGGATTGCGGCATGGCCATCCTCCCTGGGGGGTGATTTCTCGCTTTCTGTCTCTCTGTCTTTTTCTGTCTTTCTGGCGAGTGCACGCGCCCTATAGCAAAAACCTCTCAAAAAAAAAAACAACAACAAAAAATGGAGAAATGAACTGAACCGGCACCTCTTCAAGGAAAACATATGGATGGTCAAAAAACATGTGAGAACATGCTCAACATCTCTTCTCATAAGGGAAATACAAATCAAAACTACAATGAGACACCATTTAACTCCAGTCAAAATGAATAAATTAAAAAAAAAATGATAAGTGCTGACAGGCCTGTGGTGAAAAGGGAACTCTCTTACAATGTTACAATGTTAGTGGTAATGCAAATTAGTACAACCACCATAAAAATCCAGTAATTCCACTCTCAGGTATCTACCCAAAGGATAGGAAAACTCTCACACAGAAAAATGGTTGCACATCCATGTTTTTTGCAGCACTATTTAAAATTGCTAAGACATAGAATAAACCTGAATGTCCAAAAAAGATGAGAGGGTTGAAAAAATGTGGCACATGTACTCTATGGAATACTACTCATCCAAAAAATAAATAAAAACAATGAGACCCAGACTTGATATAAATTAGATGACTATAAAAGACTTACTGCTAAGCAAAACAAGCCAGACTATGAAAGACAGGCTTTGTATGTCCCCACTCAATATATACCATGTGTCTGCACTCTGTAGCAGAAACTATAAGATTGGAAGATATAATAACAAGGAGGGCAACTGTATACTAGAGATAGTAAGAAGGGAGAGGGTACAGGGGGTGGATATAGGAAGAGGAAGGGAGGGGAACAGGAAAAAAACAAACTAACAATACATTTAATTGACATGGAAATGAAAATTCATCTGCTTATGATTAAATGGCAATTTTTTTATCTCCACTAATATGCACGGCATTCATGCTGGAAAAAAAATCATGTTGTAAACTATAAAGATGTACAGTGATTAAATGTGAATAGCAAATATATATATATGTATATATACATATACATATTCAAATTTAATTTTTTTAATTAAAAATTTTAAAAAAATAATTAAAAAAAAAACAGTGACAGGCGAGAGGTAGAAAGAGAAACAAACTAAGGAAGAGACATAGTCCTGCCAAATTATTGGATCAGAGTTCATAGAAGTAATGTAACATGTTCTAAGTTCAAAAGACCACGGTTTTAAGGATTCTCAAAACTTCCAGACCTACATGGAAATGATCATCCTAGAAGAGCAAATATGGTACCAGAATTACATCTGGTAGTTTGGGAACAGCCTCTTCAGTCCTGTCCAAAATGGAGATAAGCCTTAGTTTCAGAACAAGAGGCCTGAAGAACAGCTAACTCAGACCTGAGTGCCCAAGTTCTTTACAAATAGGAAACTATGGCTGCTAGGAGTAAACTCTGAAGGATTTCCTGTCCCCAAATTATTCTCATTAAACTGCAGCTCAATGAGTTTAATGAATGAGCCCATAAGGATTAAATTTCTTCTGTGAATTTGCAGATGGCCTCAAAGAGCAAGAGGGAAAGCACTCCCATATCTAGAGAATTGATCAAACTTTGTGGGACTGGGAAGAAGAGACCAAGAGCTTAATTCCAGCTAACAACAAATCTAAATTTCCTCAGCCCAGATCCCCTTCCACTCCCCAATCTCAGCCTGTCCCCCACCCTAAGCCTCTTGTTTCTTTACTCCTATGCCAGGAGCTTCTGTATCTCCCATATGGCACACAGAGAAGGAACTCAGAGCATTAAATACCAGGAAGAAAGGAGTGCTTTATAAATAAAAGGGAGGGCGCTGGACTGGCATAAAGCACCCAATTTTCCTTTGTATAAAGGAAACAAAACAATGCCAACAACTTAAAGAGAGCTCATTTCAAATATGTACCACACAAAGTAATGATAAATGCTTCGGTATGTTCATTACCCTGATTGATCCTGACACAATGTATATGTGTTTTGAAAAACCCACTATGCCCCATAAATATGTGAACAAGTAGACATAAATTAGAAATTGTAATTGTAGAAATAAAATAATTAGATTACAAAGAAAACTGACAGACTCTATTGAATTTATATTTAACCATTTTCCTCACCCTTTCCATGTTTTGACCTTGATAAGGGCTTTTTAATGTAAATCATGAAGTGAAAAGGCAGAAATTTGAATTGAAATTGAAAGTATTAGGATGCCAGAGAGGAGTCTTGTGACAGGAACAGAAACAAACAGGGAAAAAGTACAATTTGCTGATCACAAATGATTATATAATTGTACAAACACTATTACAGAAATACATGTGGGATCTTCATTAATACTGGATAAACTAGTTAATATCAGTTGGCTGAACAGATGGGAGTCAATAAACATTTTAATTGAAAATTACAAGGGAAAATTACATTAGATGAGATAACAAAAATGATGACTTTTATTACAAAGTTTCAAACTATGTCTATAGGATGTTATGCTTACCTGAGATAGGATAAAAAATTAATTATATGATATGTAAAGTAAATTATATAACCACACTGATATTGACAGGAGCAGAGAATACTGCTGAAGCACTGAACGATTTCACAATAACCAGATTGCTTTGGCATTATGTGCACCAAAAGCCTGCTGATGAAAGACTTTGTCTCCCTCTGGGATAAGGAAAGACCAGGTAGTCACCTTTCTAGTCTAAATGTGTAGTTAATGGCCTAGCACATACTGACAGTCAATAAATTAATGATAGCTGAAAGAATGTGTTGAGGAAGAGTTCCAGAGCTATTAAATAGTCAATGGTTGTTTTGGTGGAAATAAAGCCTACTAAACACTGTATACTTCACAACTGAAATTATATTGTTGGCACAATTTTCAATTCAAAATAATGTCATTTTACTAAAAAGCATAATAAATCAAGTTTTACTTTAACCAGAAGAAAATGATAGAGACAATTAAGTTGATGTTTATTTGAAATAGCACATGATGTATAAGACGTAATATCTTCCCATTGGCTTTTGGGCCCTTTGAGAATGTTGTTTTTGTAATAATTACATACTTAGAATGTAATGTCTTGGTAAAAGGGGGAATTTTTAATAATCTTTGCAGGCAGGTAAAAATAATTAGTGATCTATAATTATTGAAAAATGATGGATTTCTGAGGACTCAGACATTAGTAACATTTAAAAATTGAGTTCAGAATGTCATTCATGATATTCATGTGCTAATATATTAATGAATACTGCCAAGCTAGCACAGACATTAAAGATTTTTCTAATACTTTGCTAAGAAATTGATTTTAAGAGCTGCTGTTTGACCTCCTTTAAAAAAGATTTAACAGATAAAAGAGCAATCAAGTACTAGTTGGATTTATAGATGAAAGTTTTTTTAAAAAACTAAAAAGAGCATTGAACATAAAGTCAATGAAGGTAATCATGTGTCTGTCAGCATTTCTACTGCACATTTCATTTAAAAGTGTTTATAATCTCCATCCTCTTCGAAACTACAAAGCTAGATGTTGGCACACAAGTCAGCAGCCTGGATGCACATTTGTTTACATAAAACATTTGAATCAGTTCAGCTGTTTTGATTTAGCTATCAGTCCAAAACCCTTAACTCCGGATTTCTTCATATATGTGAACACCGAGTAAATATTTTGTCTAGACTACATATAGGAGGGAGCCAATAAACCCAAGGTAGCATGCGTTTCATCTCCAGGAGATTCTGTTGTATTTATATTGCCAGTTCTCCTAACTTTGATCCGTTATCTTGCAAATGCAGCCTTTAGCAACACAAGCTCAACATTACAACATGCAGGTAACTGGGCATAAATTCATTACTGCCATTTGGGGCCGAGTCAAATTATACTTCTGATAATGAATTCAGAAGAATCATCTCATCATATAACGATACAGTTCACAAGCAAAATGAAGTCACTTTTAAAAATAATGAATTAGCCGACACTAGTTTCTTTTTAGCAGTATGTTGTTATGCTTTAAGGGAATGTCAGAACAGACTCACGTTCACTTCTCTATATTAAAATATTCATAATAAAATATAATATAGTTATAACTTTTAATTATTGACTATTGATAAACTTTATGATTGTGTGTTTATTGTGTGGTATTTTAAGAGAAAATGGCATTAACCTTTTTTCTCACATTTCTTTTAAACCAGACAATCCCCACTGTGTAGAGAAGTGAAAAAAATAAAAGTTATGCATCCATAGACAATTAAAATAGGTATTTGAGAAATAAGAATAATGGCAAAAAGTGAAACAACAGTTTATGTAGCTATGAATGAAGAAACAAATGATTAATGGAAAATCAAATAAGCTTGAGAAGACATTTAGGTTCTCAAACTGCTTTACCTAACCCTCACCAAGATCATGTCGATGAAATGTGTCAATTTGTGATTTAAAATTTCACTAAACCAAAATGAATTATTATAACACTAAGTTTAACTTTAAAAGAGAATTTGGCTGATAGTCAATTTTCAACATTCAATAACATTTTTGAATGCATAATTATGAAAACAAACTTGAAGACAAATTCTAGGGGTACATTTATCCATGACTTTTTAAAAAAGAATTACTCACTTAATTTTATGTATTCATTCATTTATTTTTAAATTTGACCAGAGAGAGACAGAGAGAGAGAGAGAGGAAATGAGAAAGCAAGCAGTCAGGTCAGGAATGCAAATCCTGGTCCGCCATGTGAGAGTGTCCAGCGCCTTAACCACCAGGCCACCTGCTGGTCCCTTTATCCATGACTTTTACAAAACTTGGAGACAACTGTATCTAGCTGTTGTCAGATTAGGTGTTAGAACTGTTTATACAAGGATGCCCTATAAGAAAATTTTAAATGCAGTAAGTATATCCTATAAATAATACATATAAGAATGTTATTAAGATATCCTAGCTTTAAAGTTTAAAAAAGATACTACATGCATACTTTGAAAAACTATACTGTATCGCACAAAGATATACAATGATCACATGCAAAGCATAAATCATAATTCAAAACAAAAAGAATGTTTAATATATATATAATACATGGTAAAGATTGAAATATTGGAGGACATGAAAGCAGTGAAAATCTTTATGGACGCTGAAGACAGTTATGGGCTGAGAAGGGGCGAGAAGGGAAAAGTATAAAGAAGGAAATCAGGAGAAAAAAATAGAAAAGCATGACATTTGTGGGATTCAGAAATGGTTTATTACCTGTTGATGGTAACATGTATAGTATTCTCAACTGGACTGGTCTGAGAAATATTTCATGTTGGGTAAATTCTCTTTACTAGCCAAATGATGTATAGAAATTGCATGTATTGCATGTTTAAAGTAATAATAAAATAATAATAATATGAAAAAAATGAAAAGCTATTTGCTGCTGCTGATATGTATAGTAATGTCTTTGTCTTGACTGATATGCATGGTAATTGTACTGGGAAAAGAAATGTTATACACTGTAATAATATGTGTGATTAAACGTAATATAAAAATAATAAAAAGAAAAAGAAAAAATATGAAACACCAAACAAAAACTCAATACGTGGTGAAAAAATAGAACACTGAGTGTGTAGAGTACCTTGGGTTAGGCACTAAGATAAACACATTAAATGTTAAAAAACAAAAAAAGGAAAAAAAAGAAAGAAAAAAAGAAAAGAAAGAAAGAAAACAAAAGAAAAAGGAGTATAGGCAAGCCCTGTGGACTAGTACTTAAGGGAGCCAAATCACACACATGGCCAACTATAGTCTGAATTCCCACCCAAATGAATTGAAAAACACATTAGGTGATTAGCTGAGTGTGCTGTGTGCCCCAAATCCTGACAGGATGGAGTAATGAAAGAGAAATAATTACTACACCACCACTGGGGGTTTCTTCCTCTCTTTATGTCTCTGGCGAATGCGTACATCCTCTGGCAGTAAATAAACAAACAAACAAAAACCAAAACCACAAGTTTATTCTGATATAGAATAAAAAATTAGACGGATAGATTTAAATGACATTTCAGACAAAAGCCTTCATAATGCAAGTAGGAAGAGGCTTAGTTTATACTGCGAGAGTCTATAAATACAAAGTTTGGAAAGGGAAAAAGAAATAGTTACACGTGAAAACACATTTTATCATCACAAGAAAGTGGAATGCTAAATTTAACCACTTAAATGTAATTTGATTTATGTATTTTTTTCTTTTTCTTTTGTGGACTATGTTGTATGTTTAGATGCCCCCATTTCACCTTGATGCTACTCTTTAGATTGCATGTTAAATTTCTCATTTACCTGTATTATTACATTCATGTATTTGTGTTTCTTTCCCCAATTACTTCAGGAAGTGCTGTTTTGAACCTGGTCAGGATTTTGGGATGGGCACAGTGGTCTGTCCTGTCAAGGAGCTTTACTATCATAAACCACTAAAGAGGCACAGAATAAGCGATTTAAAAACTGGTATATATTTGCTAGCTTATCAAGCCACTCCATTTCTCTGGCCTGCCCCCTTTTTAATGTGAAGATACACAGCTACACATTTCCATTTTAATCAGGGTGCGCTGATAGAACAAAGTAGACTCTGTGGGTGGAGCCTAGATATGTGTATATTTAATTTTTTAAAAAAATGTTTATTTGCCCTATAGATAAACCTAATGTACTTTTTTTTTTGCCTATCAAAGATTAGATTACATAGGTTCTAAGTGTTCCCCATCTTTAAAATTCTATAGAACTGAATGGAAGATTAAGGACTCAAAAGGAACAATTTTATTTGCAAAGGCTGATGACTCCGTTGGTGAACACTTTTATTCCTATGAGTTATTTTACATATAAAGTCCATAAATTTATCTAAATTTATAAGTTTTAAATTTTACTCAAAAACACCGGGTTAGAATCTATGTGTTAAAAGTTTTAATAATTTTTTGTACTTAATGTGCTAGTTTTATATCTTATTCTGACATGTAGCTTATATATTACTTATGCAATTACTTCAGTTATTATTGTATACAAAAGGGAAAGTATCTTCTACATCTATTGTACAGAATTACTAAAAGAATAAAGCTAAGTAATTTAAATGAAAGATATTGAATTACAAAACTACCATTTATGTGTCACTCTAACTGTGGAAGATATACACATAGATAGCTCATGACTATTAATCCAAGCTTTCTTCTAAGTTATATTCTTAAGGACTCTGTTTTTCTATTAAAAATAAAGAGCTTTAGTTAGTAACTTGGTCTTTTGTATTTTTTAGATTTGGTAACTCTGTGAGTTTATGACTATTGCCATTCTTGCTAACCATATGATCCTGACAAGACATTGCACCTGTCTTTACTCAGAAAAATGCAGATTATTTGTAATTAGAGATAGTAACCTCTACGTAGAAGCTAACAGCTGTCTCACAAGGTGATTATTAGGACTGAAGACAGGAAGGTGAGGAAGGGAGCATCCTTTGAGGAGTAAAAAGACTGCACATAAAGGGCTTAACACAGAACTTTTCACATAAAAACGACATGATGAAGAATTTTATTTTGATATTATTTCTCCAAGCAAAACAGAGTCTCATATCTTCTGTACTTACACAGCTCCTATGAACATTCGAGACAGGACAAGATGGACTTGTAGACTAGAAAACTGTAGCATAAGCTCTTGCTTTTTCAGATATTCAGGATTTAAAAATTTTGAATGCTCCTTTAAAATTGCTAACATAAAGGGAAAGAAGATTTTATTATTGAATATCACAGGTTCAGCTTTTAAAGGAATCACTCTTAATACTTTTTAAATATTTCAGTCTCTTTCTGAACATTTCAACTCTGCAAATGTAATGGTTATTAGGAGTGTTGCAAATTTTACTCTCATATTTGAAAGACTTTAAAAATAATTCATATATTGCTAAAAATGAAGATAAGCACTTAACATTATTGATAGTTCTTTCACTACTAATATTTATAAAGCATATTTTAGTTCTAACAAGACATTTGAGTGACACCACTGTCTTACATAAATCATGTGCAAGAACTAGGCAGATGAAAATGCAAACTAGAGAGAATGCATAAATCTCATGAAAATATGACTTGAACATAAAAATCATACAAGACTAAGAACAGATTTTCTAAATTTAAAATGCTTTATATAAGAAAGTGTGCATAAATTATGAGAAATAATTTTAAGATTTGATTTAAAATTTCACTGTTCAAAGTTATTTCTGAGACATGATAAAAAGTCAATACACTGATTTTATCTGTAGATGTACAATGTCGTGAACTAGTCTTTACTGAAGATAAGATTAGTTATGTATTTGGTAATATTTTATCAGTCTAGAAAATGTTTTTCACTTGACAATTATCTCCTTTTGTCTTCTGTTTCTGAGTAGAAATAGTTAGCACTTTTTAAAAAATTTACCAGAAAAATAGCTATCACTAACACGTAATAGTAATCTGTGTTGCTTAAATATGAAGTTCTGTGGTTGACTATCTTTGCTGGTATCATCTGAGCTAAGTCTGTAGTAAAACTGAGAAGGTACGAGAGCGAGTTGAACATGAACACGAATAGCCCATGATCTAGTCTCAGTTCTGGACTAAGGATGTCTGTAACCTAGCAAAAATCACATATCCTTTCCAGGTATGTGCATTTATTGTATAATATATGACAGTGAACTGGATGATATTTAAGAACCCGTTCAGCTTGTGAATGCCATAATTTGTGATAAGATGAATGAACATGTTCATGTTAGGACATTAGTCAATCAATAGCAAAAGAAACCAATATCAGAATTCAAGGAATAAAAGCATCCCAGGAGCAGGGGTAACATTTTTCAGCTAAAGGCCTGTCTCTAATTCACAGAGCCAGCACCAGAGGTAAATGTGTAAAGGAAATCAGCAGAAGTTTCAGGGTGTTTTTCAGATGTATAGTGGTCTGGGAATTTAGCCAGAGGGAAATAATAGCTAGTGAAGAAGTAAGACACTTACTTAACTGCTATAGAAAAGTTAAGGTCCTGGTGTCAGAGAAGAAGTATGTGAAAGTTTAAGTGTACTTTACACATGCAAATTTATTCTAATAATATTGATGATAGCTACTAGTGCCAAGCACTGGGCTAAATGATCTCCCTGTAAGCCCACTGATGATGATTTCCATAATCTCTATAAACCTACTGTTACTCTAATTTCCTCTTTATAGATAATTAAATAGAATCTTAGGAAAGTTATACTGTCAGTCCAAAGGCGACTACTTGCAAAATCATCATTGACTATCAAGTCCTGGTGGCTTCAGAACCCCTTACACTTTCCATTTCAGTGGTTCTCAAACTAGACTGCATCAGAGTTGCATGGGTAACTTGTTAAAAACACCCACGCAAGTGTTCAACTTCTAGATCATGAGTCAACACACCTAGGATGAGGACCTGAGGTTTTGCATTTATAAAATGTTTCTAAAGGATGTTGGTGTTACATGTTAGAGAACAATTTGAAAATCACTGTCGTGCAAACACTTGAAAGCCAATAGAGTAATGTTGTGATATTGAATGCCATATGACTATCATTGGCATTCTTTTTAATCAGCCACAGGTATATGTTACATATGCTAGTATAAATTTAGACATTTTAGAAGACATTTCAAATTGGGTTATGGGCAACAAGCTATCATTACATAGAAGATACTAACCCTTGGGAATCTTCAAGCAGCACAGGACAGTTGCTTAGCAAAAGACCTGATGAAATGAAATGCCCCTGATGACTGCAAGACTGAAATCTTAAGAAAAGGAAAGATGACCATTGGCATTGAGATGATGGGTACTGGAAGATATCATCAAATTGATTTTTCTCATTGATACTTTCAAAAGTGATATCTCTGATGATAAAGAGCCTTACAGGGGGTCCTAATTCTGGGGAAAAAAATTAAAAATCTTGTGAGAATGGAGATAGAGCTGCTAGGACACCTACTCACTTTGATAGGCAAAAAATTAATCTGCCAACCATACTGTCTATTCTCTTACCCCTTCCAGGCCTCATCCAAAATTTAAATCAGACCTTCCACTTTATGACTACATTAATACTCTTGGATTACTGTAAAGGAAATGGAAGAAAGAGAGAGAGAAAATTAGTCAAATGTAAATGTCCTTACATTTTATTTGGGTCTTACACATTTTCCCTAATCTCTTGATTTGCAATGATTTTACTTCTAATCTCTCAAATCTTGGAAATTCGAGGTGCTAAATGACATATTTTCTCAAATAGTCATGTTGCCTGTAGAACAGGTGCCCTACCAGGAGTATTGCTTGGTGCTTTACACATTTTTTCCAACTAAAAATCTTGAAGCTCTTTCTGGAGGCCCTGATGAGTAAGTAGAAAAAAAGTTGCCTCTTGGAAAACAAGGGAAATTATATTTGGTGCCCAGGGAAATGAAGTTTAATGCTTTTCACTTATTTGTATTTGAGATCCTAAATAAGCCTTTTAACATTAGAGTTTGTTTCCACATGAGTACAAAGGCATTATTAACTACTCCCTTTTTTGTTTTATCAGATCTCACTTGTGATAGATACTATATTTAGAACCATGCACGATGCCATTTGATGCAAATTTATTTTATTATTTTGCTGTGTCTGTAGACGATAAATTATGTGTTCAAAGAAAGATACGTAGATCCCAAACGCATGCAGCTACCCTCCACACAGAAACTCTAATTAATATCATGAACAATAATACTACTGGAACTAAGCCTATGCTCCTGAAGAACTTAATTTATTGACTAATTCTATTTTTTTTTTTTCTTGAAGGTTCTCAAAGGAGCTAGCATCAGGTTTTCAAGGTGCTGAATCAACCTATGTTCCAATGATTTCTGCTCACATACTCCTCCAACCCGGGCTTGAGGCAGCACCCCAAACCCCTGACAAGAAGATTCCAGAAAGTACTGTACTGCAAAAGGACATTTCAGAATGCTTGCTTTAAGGTAACGGTCCAAGGGAAATTCAGCTCCGAATTCTGGAAGCTGTTCACGCCCTGTCAGGACTGTAAATTGGGTGGTTTGGCAACTCAGTTGTGCAGAGCCTCCCCGAAGGCGCTGCGTTCAGAGAGAAGGGAACTAGCTTCATGCCTGAGTCGATCTGTCTTTCTCTGGTTGTCCTGCTTCATTATTATTCTGCAGCGCGCAGCAATCCCCCTGCGTGGCCCTCTCTCAGCCCTCAGCTGATCACTCCAGCGAGGCTGAGGATCATCTCTATGACCAGAACCACCCTGTGTCGTTTCGCTCCTCCTGCTCTATCGCATGGAGTCCATCTAAACGCTTGCTGTGAAGCCTGGGACGACCTTCCAGCTTGCCTTTCCCGGAGCGACTGAGGGCAAGGAAGAGGGAATTTGTAAGCCAGCCTCGATCCCCATTACTTGTTTCCCCAGTGAGCTTTCCGAACTCCTGGGTTGCGTCTTAGAGAAGTTGGGTAAGGGAATCGCTGCAGTCTGCTTGGAGAAGAGGGGGTTTCTGGGCGCTCCCACGATGGTGCGTCCTCGGTAGTGGCCACGCCGCAGACTATCTGGAATCCCGGGAAAAACTAACGTATTGTTATCCGCCGGGCGTGGCGGTCTAGGACATACACCTCCCCCTGAGGTCTCTTAAAACCTCCTCCATGTTAATTCATATGTCTCCTCCTCCCAGCAACACACACACACACACACACACACACACACACACACACAGACACACACACACACACACACAGAGTCCAGTCGGTCACCCAGCTTCAACCTAGGTGGTCCATGGAAATTTCAGAGTCTGCTCTTCTAAAGGACATTAACATCTCAGAGGTGGCGGCAGAGGTGCGGGGTGGGGGCACCTGTCCAGACTGCTCTGGAGAAGGACTCCTTACTGGAGCACAAAGGTTACCTCCAGCAGGTGTCTGATACCAGCTAACCCGGGGGAGGGGTTTTGGTGACTGTGATGGCCTTGGGGTGGATTTCTGTTTGCTCTTGTTATTGTTTAGAAAAGAATTTAGCTCTCCTTCCTTCCAGCCCCCTCCTACTTTGTAAAGGTCTCTAAACAGATTTTCCTGACCTGCCAGGTAAAACTGTCGCCTCAAGGGGGGAAGGGGGAATGAGGGTGTCGTTCCCTGCGGACTCGCGTGGGGGCTAAGACCTCTCCGCCTCTCCACCCTGACTTGGCAGAAGGTGCTAATGACCGCGGCGGCAGGTCCCCTCCCTCCCGCGGTGGCCCTTTTCAATAGGAATTAACCAGGGAAGACTAGGCGATCTCTACTCTTCCAGAAGTGCTGTGATGGGAATCCTATCTCCAAGTGCTATCACGCAGAAAGGTGGATTAGGCACCAGACTATAGTCCCTGAGAGCACACCCCGGTGTGGGGTGCAGCACATACACCCCGGCTCCCACCTGCTGCCACCTGAGGTCTGTGTCTTCTGTAGCTGCGCTGTGTGTGTGCTCCCCTGAGAGCTGGAGTGTGGGAAGCACACCACGGTGTCTCCACGTGGGCGGGACGGTTAAGCACGACTTGGAGATTCACAGTTTCTCTCTGGGTGAGACCTAAACAGACAGGCTTGCTGCTGGAGGCTGCATTTCAGAAACCTCTGGCTCCCTGTGTCTGTGGTGTGTGTGTGTGTGTGTGTGTGTGTGTGACTTTTCATGGTAGTTTTGTATAGCCTCTTCTTTTCACACTAAGTAGAAAGATTCCACCTCCTTTTTTTTTTTTTCTTTTTTTTTTTTTTTTGGGGAGGTTTTCACTGTGGCGCGCGTGGACTCCCCCGA